>NW_010229765.1:11269-37704 GCF_000690775.1 Eurypyga helias | reverse complement strand
GGGGACAGTCCCTGGGCACTGGGATGGTTCCGGAGCACAACCCACGCTCAGACAAGCTAAACATTCCTGCCAGCACAGACAGATGAGCTCTACAAATTCATCACACGCTTTAAGTCTTTTGCTCCTGGTGCTACTCTCCCTGGGAGTCATAGTTTGGAATTTGTTAGCCAAGACTGGCATCCCCCCTTGAAAAGCCCTGTGGCTGGTGGGTAGACCAGGGCCTTCCTGTCCCCTGGTGTAAGGGGTAAAATTAACCACAGCTTTTGAATTGCAGCCAGAGAAGCAAGAGGGAACCCTGCTGGCCAGCACCACCCCACCCCACTGCCGGCCCCACACCTCCTGAGTCACTGTCAGGGCCTCGGTATGGTCCTGGATGTACCTATGGGACCAGCAGGCCAAATCCAGGGTCTGTGGGATGCTGTGCCACATGAGCACGTGGCAGAGGAATGACTCCAGAGGTGCTGGTCAAATGGGCCTGACCCTCTGCGTGGCGATCAGCCAGCAGCCAGGCTCCGAGTGGAAGCCCCAACATGTGGCATTTTACTCCATTGTTGTTTTCTGACACATTCTGTTCACGTTTCAGCTTGGTGGACGGGGAGTGTAATAACGCAATCACAAGTGAAGCTGATGCACTGACAGGATCTCATGTGGGTGCACCCAGTGAGGGGAAAGTGAGTGAAAAAAGGCAAGATACAGCAGACAGCTAAAACACCCCTCCAGGAAACAACAAATACAAAAGTATTAGCAGCCCCACACCCACTCACCCCAAAAAGAAAAACCCAAACTAGGTATATAATTATTTTGCATTAATATTGGTTGGTTTGTTTTGTTGGTTTGTTTTGGTTTTTTTTAAATTTTATTAACAAGATTTTCACTAGTCACAATTGAATCTGAGCTTTGTATTCAAGAAAGGAAACGTCTCCATCATCTCCTCTGATGTCACCCCAGAGAGAAGATTAGAAGATTAACTATGTCAGGTGACACCAGTCCAACTACAGGGAAAATAATTTTGCATATTCAAAGAGGAAATAGGGGAGAAATTCCAGCTTTCTCCAAGACATGTGAACCTTACCAGTGATAATTGCTGGCTCACAGAGAAAACATTTTATGCAAACGTGCAGATATACAGTAAATAAAATAAGAAGATCAAAGACTTGGAAGAGGATTTATCTTAAAGAAGAAATGAGTGGATAGTCTGAATCTCAGTGGCATTTTAGTCTCATCCAATTTATAAGCAGTTGCATTCTCTGGGGAGGAGTTCTGAGAGGCCATTGAAATTATGTAAGGAAATAGAAAAACTGCATCCCAAAGACAAAACTGGCTTCTGAGCTGTGGCGGTTGTTGCTGGCAATGTCTCCTGATGCACCGGGTACCAAAATGAGCCTGCCCTAGCACTCAGGTGAAACGGATCTACACAAGGATGGAGGGAAGGTGAGCACGATGGTGTGAGCCAGTGGCTCGTTGCTGGCAGGTTCTGCAGAGTCACCCAGCACAGGGGGACGGAGGCTGTTTTCCCATCGATACACGGCAGATTTTCATGCACGACTACAGTCAGTATTAATGGGATTTCCCTCTGCAAATGTTCCAGGTGCTACTGAATAGTCTCCCGGTGAACATAAAAAGCCAAGAAAAATTACATGATTCAATCTGATCTTGGTGCTTCTGGTTTTAATGGCATTATTGTTGTTTATTTCAGTGGGATTAAGACTGGGTCTTGCACATCTGAGCGAAGCTGCATTTGCTCTGCGCAGATCTAGTGGAAAAAGAGAGTGTCAAGCCCTGAATGTAAATATTACGGTATCAAGTGGTGGGTTTGGGGGGAAGGTGAGAGTCTCGCAAACCTGATTTGGCAGCTGCAAAAATAACACGCATGCAAACAGATGGTCTCCGCAATGAGGGAAGTCTTTAAAAGATTCACAAATTAATAAACTCTGGCAGGTTTTTAGTGGTTCCTACCAAAATTCCTATAAATCAGCCTCACCAGGCAGGGAGGTGGAGACGAGAGGAATCAATAGCTTCCCTAGAGAGATGGTATATCCAAGGTTAGCTGACAAAGGCTTTGGAGCTGGAAAATACCAAGAGGAATTACGGAGGTGCAGTATCATCCTTTCGGGAGGCAAAAGCCACGGTGTTCATCATGTACTATCAGTGCTCAGGGGACTAATTGCAGCCATCCATGATCAAGGATGTCAGTTCGGTGATAAAGGAAGGTGAGGTGTCAGACACTCTGAATTATTGGCTCATTCTGGGGACACTGAAATATGTTTGGAGGGAGTGAAAGCTTCCTCCTTTCACCGCAGGTCAGAGACCACACCTCCACCTTTCCTTCAGCCTTTACTAAAACCAAGCCCAGATGGCACGTAACCCATGCAGAATATTTACAGTAGCCCAACACAGTCCTACCTTCAAATAAATGTCATCTCATTTCCATTCTCATCTCCAGGACGTTCCCCTTGTTCATTCTCATGTCAAGCATAGCACGATGCTTTCACTAAGCTGAAAATGTGTCATCAGAATGGTCACTGGCCAAAGTTACTCACAACAGGTAACCGAAAGATCAGGGTTTCATGCCAAACTTGGGACAAGAGCAAACTCTGCTTTTGGGAATGACCAGCAGCAGAAAGAGAGGGACAGAGAGATCTGATAATCTGGGAAATTACCAGGGAGCTGATCATCTGTCCAGCTGATCTTCTCTACCAAAGCAACTGCTGTCTCCACAACACTGACTGAATTAATTAAGGAGTTGGTGATGGAATCAGAGTTGAACAGCAGGGGAAAATTATTCATTAGGTTATCTATGAAGTTTGTAACATGCTGCACTTTACAACCCACTTTCATTTGCTTCTTTGCAAACGTTTGTCACTTTAGGAATGGTCTGGGAGGAGCTTTCATTCTCAGTCATTTGGAGCCGCCTCCGTCATATGATAAACACAATCACAATTAACGGAAGTGGTGACCTTGTTGGCAGTTTCTGCAGAGGACAAAACTCCTCGGAAACAGTGAATAAAGCAGATTATTACCACATAAGTGACCTCTGTAAGTCACGTTGGTGGTGAGGCAAGTTGCTGGGGCAAAAGGAAAGCTCACTTGTGACTGTTTTAATAGCACATAATTAGTATTTCCAAGCATTTTGGATTGAAAACAGGATTGGATTTGTTTTAGGTTCTCTGATACTGACGTTTTTCACTACATGCACCTCCAGCTGCCTCAAGGAGAAATTTCTTGGTGTGGTTAGACTCAGCTCTGGGGGTGGGAAGCCTGGGTTAAGATGTGCAGCAGGGACTGCAGCACCTTGGTGCTGAGCCAGGTAGTGCTTGGTGCCAGGCACTCAGACCCTCTGGAGGATTGAAGCTGCCCTCCTGCCAGCACAGAGAGGAAGAAATCCTGGAAGGGGTTAAAGTGACTTTCCTAGGGTCACCCTGTGGGGCCATGGCTCCGTGGCAGGGGATCCTGGTCCCTGCTCCAGAGTAGGCTAGGGGCAAATGGGAGTTTTCACTAAATTAGGCTGTCAAACTGGAGTGCTGCTTGCAAACAAGAAAGTCACAATAAAGCTAATTTACTTATTTATCGTTATTAAAAAAAGGAAGAGAAAATAATCTGTGTTTCCCTTCAATGATCATGAAAAATGTGAGAATCCTTTTTTTTTTTTTCATATTAAAACTCAAAATAAATGGAAAAATATTTTTGTGTGGCAGGTTGATGGTGTGCCTGGCACCAGTCTCTCAAGGTCTTGGTTAGGCACTGCTGCTGCAGGACTGCTGGAAAAGGGGTTTTAAGTGTGTGACATCATTTGACTTGATGGAAACCCCTGCCTCAGTGTACTGCAGGGATGCAGCTGGTCCAGGAGCCCTCTCTCTACACTCACCAGCCTGGCTGCAGCTGGCTGCATTGCCACGGAGAAGGGGCAGCTTTGTGACGTGCGTGGTGTCCACCTGGCTACAGCCACTTCTGTGACTGAAATACCTTACAACCATTCTCGAGATACTCAATAGTGTGGTAGCAAGAGCTTCTTTCAGTTTATAACCAAATGTCCCAGCCTGCCCTGGGAGCTGAAGGCATTCAGGAAGCACTGATTAAATGTTTTATGCTTTAAAATTCTAGGGTCAAGCTTCCTTGCAATTTTCTAATTTGATGCATGAAGTTGCTTCTTCCTTCTCACTCTCCAGTTCTCATCCAAGGCTAATCCAGGGACTGAATTTCTGCCATTTCTGCACACCGGCATTGTACCCTCACTGGAGCAGAGCAGTTAGGGCAATCCCGGCAGTTTCACATGCAGGTAGGCAGATCCAAGAGCTCCCATGTCAGGGCAGAGCCAGGGTTGTTGCTGCCTCTGGACTTCCATCCCCTGGTGCTGCCTCTTGCAGTTCTCAGTGATGCCTTGTCCACACTTTGCCTTTACTCCCCTTTGGCACAAACTCAAGTCAGTACTCCTGCTACATCCTAGATCCATTCCTCACCTATCACTTTATTAATCCACAGAAATGACATGAATTAGTGGTAGCAGGTGAATGCTTGCCTCTGAAAGCCTGGGATGCATCTAACCCGCAGGGCCTGCACATAAAATCATCGCAGTGCTGTGCAGAGCAGTCAGATGCGCTGAAGTGCCATCCCCAGGCCATCACTGCAGCGGCTAATGGGGGCTAACCAGGGATCCTGGCATTCTTGAGGTACAAGATCAGCGTAAAGCTGGTTACAATTTATCGCAAAATTAGACTTAAAAGTTACAAAACCTTATTAATGATGAGATGTTAAACTTGCACAGAATAGACCAGAGAAGCCCAAAGACTTCAGAGGTTAAAATTAAACCACCACTGATTTTTGTTTTCTTTTAATTTTGAAAGCAGCATAAGCCCAGGAGAAATCTGTCTTGCAGCAGAGCCCACATCCGAGGAAATTCCACATATGGTCAAAAGTCAAGTTGTTTCTTTTGCGAAGGGCAATGTGGCAATTGTATTTCCATTCAGAGAGAAGTTTTTTTCCTTTGAGATGAGTTTTTCAACAGGGAAAGGGAAGGGAGAGAAAGCAAAGTCCATCCTCTTCCGCACACATGTATTCAGGAACCTGGCTGCTCATTTTCAAAGGCTTCAGCTCCCTTCCCCGCTCCTCCCCATGGGTGCAGCCCGAGCAGCCCACACCTCCACTGCCCATCCTCCCTTCCTAAGGCCTCTTTTCTTCTTCTGGGAGGCTCCTCAGATTAAAGTGAGCCCTTGGAAAGGCACACGCTGCTGGCACTGAAATAACCTGGGCTCCTGTCCACCCACCTACAAGCAGAATTTGTCCCGGTGCTTTCTTGCCAATTTAATGTTCCTTTTCATCGCCATTTCCTAAAGAAACAAGATTTGCAGAATCCCTTCAGTAATAAATCCTCAACCCACTGGCTAGTCCCAAGCAACGATGAGGTCCAAAAGGCATTGAAGTTGCTGTAGTTTCCAGAAAACATCAGGGACTCTGTTAGATGGGACTAGTTTGAGGCTGCCTGGCTAGAGACTGGCTGGCACCGGGAACCACAGTCGGTGTGTGCGCCCGGGCTGCCATCCCTGCCAGCAGCACAGGCGGGGCAGGGAAGATTTTCAGGAAGAAATTCTTCCCGGAGAGGGCGGTGAGGCACTGGAACAGGTTGCCCAGAGAAGTTGTGGATGCCCCATCCCTGGAAGTGTCCAAGGCCAGGCTGGATGAGGCTTGGAGCAACCTGGTCTAGTGGAAGGTGTCCCTGCCCATGGCAGGGGGGTTGGAACTAGATGATCTTTAAGGGCCCTTCCAACCCAAACCATTCTCTGATTCTATGATTCTATGGGGATGCAGGACAAAGGTGGGGATCTGAAAAGGGAAGCTGGGCTGTCAGGCAGTACTGCAGCAGGGCTGCCAGAGAGGCGTGTGGGATTGATGTGGGGTGCTGGGGATGCTACAGATAACCCAGGGAAAAAATAGGCATCACCACAGCTAGAAAAAAAGCCCAGGGCCCACTGCTCTCCGACTCCCTGCATTCAGCCCTACAAGTCACAAACCCATCCCTGTAGGGCTCAGCCTTTTCAGGAGGAAGATGAAACCATGTCTCTGTTTCTGGAAGTCACCTTCATCCCATTCAGCTTCTTCCCTGACCTTCCCGGCTCCGCTGCCCATCCCTGTGCCGCACGGAGGTGGGAGGCATAGCTCTCCTGGCTGCAAATCCTCCTCCCCGGCCGTTTCACTGCTTTGCCAGGTCACCGCCAACCTCAGCGGAGAGCCCCCAGCTCTCATTTCCATTTCCCTCGTTTGCTGCTATTTATTGCTCAGCGGTATTCAGGGGAGGAATGCAGCCTGTCCCAGGGAGAGGGCCACTGCTGCTGGGACTCAGCAGGCTAAGTTTAGCTACTGTCTGTGCCCGGGTTCGCCTCTGCAGCACTAATCGAAAGATTAAATTTCTCCCTGCCTCAGTTTCCCTCTGTAGATAGCAAAGTTTCCCTTTGCAACCTGTCTGAGGCAGGAGATGGTTTATAGTGCTTGTTTACCCTGTGCCTATCACTGGAGCACCTGCCCCGGCCAGGATCTCAGTGTACTTCTATAATTAGTACATTCGTGCTGTGTTTTCATTAAAGGTCCCATTACACTTTTGATATAAAATACAAAAATACTAACTGGAGATGAATTACAATTCTTCACATTATGCTTGTTTATTTTGTATGGAGTTCCATTTTAATTGTAATTCCCTGACAAATAAAATGACTCTGGGATTGCTTTCACCGTTCTAGACACTGATGTGAGAGCTGATGTGGCCACAGACAGTGTGTCAGTCTCCAAGGCCTTCCCATATGTTCTCCAGGAAGAAGTCAGCCTCCGGAGATGTAACCAGAGCTACTGCCTGTGTTCTGAGAATGAAATGAGAGGAGTCTGTGAGCAACAAGAAAAGAAAACCTGCTGTGTATGAACTGAAGAGTTGGCTTGATGATGTCTCTTTAAAAAATTGCTGGAACAATATGTTAAAAAGCAAACCTCTTCTATCACATACATATTTCATATGCACCTTGGAACTGTAATTAATGGCACAGGAGTCTTCATCTGACAAGCTCTCCTTGGGGCAGACTTTTTACTTCTATCTACATCAACAGTGCTCGCTGCTACTGTTTCCCTTGGCAAAACTCCTCCTCCGCTTCCCCACTCCTTAGCAGAGGCAAACAGATGTGGGGCTAATCCACGCCTCTCTCTCCATTGATGAATACTTCCCTTAGATACAATAGGATTAAAGAGAATAATTTTTCAGAGGTGGAAGAAGATGCACTGGGACACACAGAGCAGAAGCTGAGGAGAAAACTCCTGTTTGTAAAGCCTGCCCGCTGTGTGAAATAACCAATGCTAATTCAAACTGAGTACGATCGGAATTAAACACCATGGGCCACATTCGTCCCTGGTGCAGCACCAGCAACCTGAAGGCAGATGATTTGATTTCATTGAACTTAGGCCAGGAGTGAATTTGACCCACAGCATTACGTGGCATCTAACAGTATGGCCAGGAGACCTGAAATACGTCACACGCAGCCAAACACGAGCGTTCTGGGTATGGCTGGTGCTCTAACACATGCGGCTAGTTGTTAGCTCCTCAGCCCTTGTCGTCCCCCTGCGTATTTCTGGTGGCCATTTACCTCCCTCCTTTTCATAACGATGGTGATCATTTGCCTTCGTCTTTATGAAAAGGTCACAGAGAGTCTCCAGAAATATGAGGAGCAATGAAGCAATTTGGTTTACGTGCCTACTAATTGCTGGATGAGCTGTATTTTTTCAAACCATTCAAATTGGGGGGGGAGAAGGAAAAGAAAAAAGGCAAAAAAAAAGTGGTAACCTTTATGCACGATCTGCCCAGTGCAACACACGCTCATACAATGTGTGCTGAATCCATCAAAGCAAATCAGCTTGCAGCAGGATGGAGATGCACAGACATTAATGCCAGGAAGAACTGAGGTGCATGACCCAAGGATCCCAAAGGCTTTCAGACACCCAGTTGCGGATCTTAGGCTATGAGCAGGAAAGAACTGAGGTTTCACGCCTTCCTTGGGATTTGTAGCATGTAAAGGCTGAGGCTGTTGAGCCCAGTATCTCTGTCAGAGGGGAGATGCGGCACTGCCGTGCTCCCCAGCAGCCCTCCGTGGGGACACCTGCCATCGTGGCAGGGACTGTGTCCCGGCTGCGCAGGCTCTGATCCCGCTCTCCCAGGGACCAGGTGGCTGCACGGCGTCTGCTTCCGCAGTACTGAAGTCAGGGCGAGCTTTTGCCATCAGCTCTCAGGGTACCGGGCCAATACCCAATGGTTGGTTATACTTACAGCTTGGTTATAGACCATGTATACGCCCCTGAGCACTTCTAATACCCAAAAGTAGAATGTCGTGTCTGGCATTTTGGGTCTAAGGTTTACTCTGCTGATCATCTACATTTGCTCTGCATCAAATTATTTCATCGGGAATCTGACAACAGTTAACACTGCTAGCTCTTCTTATCAGTGATCCAGATATATAAAATCTCAGAGGTGGGATGGCTCTGCAGGTGAAGTCTATTGGAGGACGTTTTTATAAAACCACAGCCAAAACTTGGCTTTTTGTCTGGCTCTGTTTCTGGATTGCATCTGGGTTTCATTTGGCTTTTGGATCATCCAAACAAAGATTTAGTTCTTTTGGGTAATTTGGATACAGCTTGTTTTCCACTACTTATCTCTCTCTCGCTATATGATATGATGCTGCAAAATACTGCTTCATCCTTATATCTACAGCCCTAGAAATAGTCATTTCATGAGCAACATCACTGCATTTATCAGCATTAAATGTTACAAGATTGACAATACACAAGAATGTGGCAAACTATCAAACCTTGAAATTCTGAGAGTCACATAGATACTTGATGTTTCCAAAACATGGACACTAGTACAACCAGCGAGGTGGCACAGGTTATTAAACCAGCGATGAAGAACACATAAAGGAGACAGACACATTGATATTAGACATGGGGGTGTTACAAACAGAACAGAGAAGCAAGACAACAGAAAACCATGATTTTAAGAGAGAAAATACTATCTGGGGTCGGTACTTAAACCTGCAAGACCTGTCAGAGTTGCCTTCCTGGTTACCCACCTCCTAATGGCAAGACAGGAAGATGTAGGAAAATAATGAACTGGAGGTGGTTGCAAGCCATAAATATTTTCTTAAGGATTCAAATTCTTACCTCTTCAGAGAGAAGGGGGTGCTGGCTCTGGTCAGCCCAGGGATGCAGACTGTGCAACTGGAGAGGCACGGAGGTCTCTTCATGGTGCACAGTGGGAACGAGGTCCCTTGGACTGGGCTAGAGCCTCGAGGGATCCCAGCACTGCTGTTGCCTCCCCAGGGCTGGCACTGCTGAGTGACTGAGGTGCTGGGATTCCTTCAGGGCAGGCCGGAGGGGCACATACCCAGGAGCGTGCTGCCCGCTGCAGGCATGGAGTCAGCCAGGAAGGTCACCCAGCCAGACCAGGTCCTTCTGCCCTGACTGGCCCTTAGGAAGGCGAGTTATCATTTTGCAACCATGCATTAGGATCCGAGCACCTCTGTGAACGCAGCATCACCCATACAGTCACCAAAGCCTTGCGAGGGTGAGTGGGAGAGGGAGGGCCAGGACCCACCTTTCTGGTGGCAGCATGGCCCCGTGCGACCTTCTGGAACATGGCCCAGCATGGCTGCAGCACAGGCTGCTGAAATGGCAGGAAAACTGCTGGATCTCCTCTCCTGGTGGGTCCAGTGAATGACTGGAGCTGGTGACAAGGCTCAGCTCTCTCCACGCGGGCAGTGGGTTTCTCTCCCCTCTCACCCCTCTGCTTGCTGTGCTCGCCCTACCTGCGGCGCACGCCGACAGGCACCCCTGCTCCGTCTCTCCGTGGTGCTGGAAAAGAAGAACGGCAGTGCTGGTGTGATTAAAGATAATGAGCTGCTGATTAGCACTGGAGAACACAACTGAAAACATTTCATTTCAATTGCCTTTCTTGTTGAGTTAATTAAAATAAAACACAAAGCTTCTCAGCTGAATTACGATTCCTGCTTGACTCAAAGCACTTCGACTGAACAGGTTTGCAATTAATATTTGTGTTGACTTCCACCTGGCATTAGCATAACAAAAGAGACTAATAGCACCTTTCAGACGATTCCCAGTGATGTAGCTGCGTTTGGACTGTCACCAACTTGCTGCAGAGCCGCTCAGGCTGCAGGGAAGGTGCAATGCGGTCCTTCCGCAGGCACCCGCGCAGACTTCCCAAAGGAGCGTGCTCGTGGGAAATGTCCACTTGCTCTACGGTATTTACATGGAGCTTTGTACAGCGCTTTATTATCTGTCAGCTGCTTAATGAGACTTTGTTCAGGGGGCTTCTGCCTGTGGAAACCTTGGCTATAGCATTAGGGAGAGTTTTTTGATGCCAGGCTGGTGGTTCAGAAAGTCTGGGGACGTGTTTCAGCCTGAGAGCAGCACTGCAATTAGTAAGGCCATGAAAGCAGAAATAAATGTTCATGTTTTTAAGATGACCCGTTTCTCTGTGTATGCTGTGGGTTTATAAACCCTTTATAAACCCTGTGGACGTATATGACTGCCCTCTCCTGGAAGATGATGGATTTGCTACTGTATGCATCCTCCCAACCAGCTGAACATTAGACCTATGGAAATTACTTTTTGCTGGTTTAGAGTCATATCGTGTATATTATATGTATATAACACACATGTATAATCTACATACTATGCATTTAACACACAAATATGAACTATATGATAGGTATATACCATGCACATGCATACATATATACGAGCCAAAGGCACTTATATCTGATTTTTCTGCAATTCTAAGTGCATGGATATAATTGATTTACCTCTTCTTCATGCAGTAGTTTATAAATATACCTGTTTGGGGTTTTTTTGTTTGTTTGGTTTGGTTTGGTTTTTTCCTACCAATATCATCATCTTACTAGATTTGCTGTAAAGCATTTTAGTAACCGGTGCAGGTAGACCTGTCTCTAGGCTGTATTCCCTTTCTCACCTATACATTAATCATAGCCATAACTGTACTGAGTTTAAATGAAGGATACACACAGACTTTGCAAATTACCACCTATTTTTTTTTAGCTGTTTCATCACAAAGCATGAATAGAATTTGACTGTCTGTAAAGAATGAAGTAATTAATACAGGGGATTTTAACCAAAACACTATTTAATGTTTTTATAAATGTTATTTGAGTGGAGAAAATTGTATTAGTTTCTGCCTAACTTTGTATTTAAGAGTTCCTTATAGCTAGGTGGTAAGAGATCACCAAGAGCAGCAAAGTCTTGTACTGTTGTTACTAAGCATTACTGGTTTGCATAGATATGAACTTTCCTGGGCAACTCAGAAAGCTCCCACCTGAAAATCTGTATTTACCAAGGCAGATTTCAAATGCAAGCTGGAGCACAAAGCCCCTTCCTTACTGAAGTGGTACTTGGGCTGCACAGACCTCACTGGCAGAGTCCGTGGGGGCTGCTGCAGGCTCAGCCTCCTGTTTGCCAGTGACCGATGCTGCCCTGACCAACCTCGCTGCCACTGGGCTGTGCGATACAGTGTCAAGGAATAGATGTGACAGCCACCCACTGTAAAACGGGACGGGGGCTGTGTGATGGAGGAGCGAGGCAGGAGCTGGGGTATAACATCACACAGCAGCACGGCTCACTCACCCACAGCCGTGGAGAGGAAAGGTCGGGCTTATGCCTCAGATCAAAATGACTGGCCTGGTTTGGACGACCCTATGAAAATGTCTGCTGCCACTAATTAGTCTGCAGTGTGGGAAACAGGATGTGTAGTTAATCATTTAAGCAGCTCATTATGTTTGTCTCGTGTTCAGTATTACATTTTCTGAGGTCTTTATGCACCTCTCTTGCAAACAGGTGGGCATCTCTCAGTAATGCTGGGGGAAGTTATAAAACCAATCAAGTTCATTATCCCTCCTTTATGTTCGTATTAGTTCATTAATTTTAACAGCCGCCTTTGACATATGCAGGTATAAAGGAATTCCTGACACCTGCTTTGCTATTTCTGGAAGCTGACTTCAACCCGAAAAGGTCAGAAAAACACCTGTGGGTTATTTTAAAAATTCTTTTTTTTTAAATATCCTTTCAAAATTATTTTGCAATAACTCATTTTAAGGCATTTTACTGAAGAGGAACCTGAAGAAGAGAGATTTGCTTTAACGCAAAGGAGTGGCATATTTTAAAAGTTATACTAGGAAGCATTTAATTCACTGAGAATTAGGGGCCCAGCTGTGTATTAGCTTTATGCGTGGTTTTTGAAATTTGACATTGACACTAGAGGGACTACCAGAAGGACTAGGAGTCCTCTCACTAGGAGAGGCAGGGATGGGCTGCGCTGCTGCCATCAGTCATTCCCTGTTAATAGAGGCCAGGATGCTGCAACTCATGGGATGGGAGAGAGGATGCAGCCTTTTCCCTGCTTCCACCCACATTGTGGCTGTGAGGGAAGGTCCCTTGGTGTGGGTTGGTGGTGTGAACATCAGTGAGTTGGGAAGGGGCATGCCACCATGGTTGTGCTATGAGAGCCTGATGGATGTGTTACATAGGACTTCTCCCTGTTTCAGTCATACTCACAAAAAAAAACCCCCACACGCCTCTCAACTGTGTAAAAATGTTCTAAGTAGAATATTTTAAGCAAAGGAGCCTGTGTAACTGTGTTGGGTTGTGGGGTCACATCAGTGATGGTTGGTCAAGGTAATTGCCATAGTCACCCATATTGATGTCCAGCTTTTCTCCCTGAAAGCCCAAAACCACTGAAAAACACCCTATGCCTTACCAAACTGGTGAAAAAAACAGTGCTAAGTGATAAACATGCCGGCTCATTCAAGTCTCTTGCCAAATTAGGCTAATCTTCCACACAGAGGCAGGTGGTCATCATAAAACCAGCATTCTGCTGTGGATGTGAGGAGCTACCCTGCAAAGAGATGCTCCAGTGAGATGGAAATGGGGCAGTCGCCTCTTCGGGGCGACATCACTGGAATCAGCAGGGAAAAAAGTGAACAACAGGTAGAAATGCACAGCAAGAGTAAGACAGGGAAGCAGACAGATGTAAGCTTCATTAGCTCATTAAGGATGGAGATGTTGGCCTGCTGGGAAATTATTGTCCACTTTATGTCCTGATATTGGAAAGAAATTAACTAAAAGAGCCAAGGCAGTTTTAGCACTTGAACTACTTAATTATGCCTTTTAAAGTCGTCTTTGAAGCCATGGAGCAACGGATGAATGAAACACTCTCTGAAGGTCTTTATTAGTCGTTGCCTTCTCTGATGGCAATAATAATTACATCGTCCTACATTGGAAGGAGTGTTCCTAGCGAATCCCTGTACTCCTTGATAACATTTCCAGCAGGGCAGGCTGAGATAATGATGTGGGTAATTAGAGCTCTGGCTGCAGGGTACAAGAGCCACTGAGGTCAGGCATGAACGTCACTCCCGGGCAGAACATCCCAGCCTCATCTCCAGAGGTGTAGGCCAGATGTAAAAATCCTGGGCTTGAAGGAAAGTCCAGCTCAAAATGGTTTGACCTGTTCCTTTGTGTGTAGACTCCAAGGGAATTTGCTTCCTTATTGGTGGCTGCAGACAGAATGGTAGACGAGACCTTTGTTAGATTTTGACCACTAGAAAACATCGTTATCGTCCTTCGCATAACACGCTGCACAACCTACAACACAATCCACTAATACTGAATATCGCGACCTTATTTTGAACCTTGAAACCGATCTACCAATGGCCCACGGCAAAAAAAAAAAAGACACGTAAAAAGGCAGTGGTGTCTCAGCAGCACTTTGGTGCCACTGATGTTTCATCTGGCATTGGCCAAAGCAAAACTGCGCAGAACCAGCATCCTGCGGGCACCTGCCCACGTGTCGGGGCAGCATGCAGGCAATGGCAGGTTGCAGCGCCGCTTTCCCTAGCAGCACCTGGCGCGGGCATGAATAATGGAGCCACTCATTAATCATTTACACAATTGCCGCCCCTGCACAGTCATGGTTATCAGAGGCTCACGCTGAAGTCTTTCTCTTTTGATCCCACTAAGCACTTGCTTTTTGTGCTCGGCAAGGTCACGCTGTCCCTCAGATGGGGAAGGTCTCATCAGGAAGGGGGTGGCGGTTTTGCAGACCACAGCTCAGCCGCTACAGCATCACTGCCTCAGCCCGTGAATCACAGCATCGGTCTGAGCGCAGACCGACTGAGAACCCAAAGGACCTGCACTCTTCAAATAGCAGAAGGAAATATGAAAGGAAAACAACATAAACAAAACATGTTTAAAAATGTAACAGGGCTCCATCCATCACCTCTCAGGGCTGTCTCCTCAGCACACCCCTCTCTACTGCGATCACACAGGCGGGACTGGAGAAGGGGAAAAGTGCTGTGATTTCATGTTCCTGGAGTATTTATCCAGATGAGGCTCTTCCCTGTAGCATCTAAAAAAACAGTGTCCACATTAATATAAAGGAAGATGCTTGTCTTTTTTTGGTAGGCTTTTCTAGATGCTTGGTTTCTAGCTCCAGCACAGGTAGAGCGTGTCTGCTCTGATTACCACCCGGTTATACCCACGTATCTCTCAGGAGCCCAAACAAATGCTGGGAATCACTGCTTCAAGGCAAATACCGAGCTGGAGTCGAAGCTTGCCGACGTCAATAGGACTCCCACTGGGGTTTTTATCAGGCCTATTATTAATTCCCTAATGAAGTTAGCCATTTATCTTTATTAGATGGACTCTTCAATGAATTGATTTAATCTCTAAGACTTCTCCTCCACAACAGGTTTTCAGAGCCCTGTGCACTCCTGTCTCTGTGAGGAGCACAGCCTGCCCTCCACCAAGCGTGCTCCGCTTCCCAAGGAGCTAATCAGCCGGCCCATCTCCTCTCAGTCAATAAGCATTTATTCTAATTGAAACCAACATCGACTGGATCCTGACCAGGAATGTGAAATGCCCTGTAAATAATGCGTGTGAGCTGGAGCCTGAGAGCAGGCAGTGGCAGGACTGTCAGTGGGAGCGCTGACAGGGGGACATGCCACCCAGAGCTCTGTCACTCTCCCAGTGCCCTATTTACAGCTCTCACCAGGGAGCTCCCTGTCTGGCTTTGATGATGAATTAATTTCCTCTGATGGATCAACCTCCCAGTCCCCCATTGCAACACCTTGCAGAATGCATTGCCTAATGAGAATTGCTCATTAACATATAAATCATGATGTATGTCTTTTTGGCACCCCAGGCAAAACAATGGGCTGAGCGCCCCCCCCTCCCCTGGCTTTTCCCTGGAGGGAGAACTTTCATTGATTGCTAGTGAAATAATTTAACTGTATGACTCCTCTGATGTGCTACTGCATAGACTTTAAGTAAGCATATGATTTCCCCAGAGTGTATGCTGTCTTCATATTTTATTGCAGATTAATGTGTGATTCTTCTTTATCATTACGAGTTACAATAGTACACGTTCCAGTGTTTAACAACAGCGTCAGGGTCTTCTGAATATGCTATCTGCAATGGGGATAAAGCCTAAATTAACAGGTAAGTTTTAAGACCATAAAACTGTCATATCTGTCCAATCTTTTTGTAGGCAGATCTGTTTTCTCCGTGCCATGGGGGATATACCCAAGCCACAGGGATACAAGGCAGCTCCGAGTCAGGAGCTGAGCAGCCACTGCTAGCACTGCTCTGCACTGAAGTTAATAAACCCTTTCATAGTCAGCCTGGGAAACACCAGCAAAAATACCTTCAGGCATTTAGTGTTTTATATCTAGCTCTGCTACAAACTCAGTGGGTGATGGTGGCCGTCTGCCTCAGTTTTTCTGCTGGATAGACAAGTTAGGATCATCTGAACTCGTAATTTATGGTTCCTAGCATTTGACTCACAATAGTGATTAGAGAAAGTACCCCAAACTCCCCCTATTCCTCCCTGGTTGGACTATGCTGTAACTCATTTCTGATTCTAGATTTTCATATGGGTATGTCATGGGCTGATAGTGATGTGGCAGCTGTATCTGCCAAATCTGACTTGAAAATAAAGATAGGAAACACTGCTTGGTCCACTCAATCAGGTGGGGCTTTCCTTGGTGAGAGATACCAATTGTAGTTCCACCTCAGGCCTTAACAACGTGGCAGGTAACAGACCATGTCAGCACTGCCATCAGCAGCAGGAAGAAGGAGCAGGAGGAAGAAAGCACCAGGATCCTGCAGTGCAGCCTCCTTGGAGCATCCCTTTCACCCTCCAGAGCTGCACCAGAGACATGGCATTCAGGAGTCAGCAAGCCCAACGTCTGGAGGGCTTCAGTACCTGAAGCAGTAATGAGCACTATGAGTGAGTTTACTCCCATGAATGGCAAGGGAAGTTGCTGACCATCCTGCATGCTCGTCCAACCTCCACACCAGTGGCACAGCCCACGTAACCTGTCCTTCCCAGCGCTCAAGGGGAAGCCTGTCCTGAAGCCTCTCCCATTCCCCAGCATGTCCGGTCAATGAATCAAAATTCCATATGGTGCATTTGGCATGAGAAGCTTGTCTGGAGAGCACATCAGATGGTCTTTGAGGAATAAAATGTGGTTGCTTGCACAATACCTCCTCCCAGACAGTGCAGCAGAAGATCTGAGCGACCACTGCCCATTTCTGCATACGCACTCTTCACTGTCTCCATGGTTTCAGGGAAGCTGCAGAGGGGGACCTCACATACCTGAAATACTCACTTAGCCCAGCACCTGAGACCAAGGCAAGAAGCATTTCTGAGAGTCTGACCAGTCTGGGGTGGATCTGCGACAGCAATTCTCACCGCATCCTTCCAGCCAGCCATATGCCCCCCCAGATCCCAGGCAGCCCAGCTTCTCCCCAAAGCATGGCCAGTGCTGCCCCATCCCTGACCCTCGTGCCTCCTCCCAGCCCCATCTCCTGCTCCACAGCAGCTCTTCCTCCGCAGTCTTCCTCCTGTGCCGCCCTTCCTGCACTCCTCAGGCTGAGAATGAATGCACACAGAAATTATTCTTTGCCAGGTTTAACAGGAATCATAAGAACAGTTTCACTGTTGCAAATTTGCCTTTTTGCTGTCTTACCTTCTGTGGACACTAGGCAGCAGCTCACTTTGCCTGCTAAATGCAGCCTCTGAAGTTGAACAGGCACCAGCCCCCTAACCCTCCCTTCCCTTTCTGTTTACCATCCATTTGCCACATTACACAGGATTTAAAGTAGGGATCCTTTTTTTTTTCCTTGTTTTGTGTTTACATTAGCAAGATTGGTATCAATTTAATTAAATCAGCTTCAAATCGGTTCGTAGCAGGCACTGTCTTCCTTCTGTAGACAACAGCAGAGCACGGAGCCAGCAAGGAGGGGAGCCCACAGCGATGCAGCTCGGGGTGATCACCTCTGCCAGCCGTGCCAGAAGGAGAGCTCAGAAATTCCAACAAGGCTTCTTGGAAGGTGTCCCAAAAGGTGTCCTTTGTTAACACCAAGGAAATGTTTAAGCTATTCATCACCACTGAAAGAAAGCTTGGTGCCATTGCTGCGAGGTGGCCTATAAAACAAGGCCCACAAGGCAAGTTCTTCCCAGATCCCAGTGCCTTTTTGCCACACATGCATCACCGACACCCGCTTCTCTCATTTGCACAAAGCGCTATTTTCAGTCTTACAGCTTTTTTGAGATGCTGCTCACTTACCAGCCAGGTCTTAGCTGGTGCATCAGCACTTGTCCACAGCTGTCCTGGCAGTACCCTGTGATGCAGTCCTTTTTTTTTTCCCCCCTGTTTTTCAGAAAATACTAAAAGGACCTGGAGTTCTGCCCGTTTAAACTGCTGAGTATTTCCTTTACAATTTCTAGCTGTGGGCATGAGTCATGGCAGTGGATTCTCTTCTACTGACTCAGAGGAGGGGAAGAATTAACCTCTGGTAAGAAGGCTGGGTGATCAAAATGATTCATACTCGTCACACATGTAAAATTTACTGTCTGTCCCTGGGACCAGCTTTTAGAAGAAGCCTCATGGTGACAAATCTGCAGCCACCAGCAGAGGTGACCGAGGCTGGGACAAGTCAAAAGGAGGCTCATGATCGTGGAAGCTGTATGCCTGGCTCTTTCCACCAAGCACAAGGACTTGTGGACAACCCAACTCTTCCTCAGAAGAAAGCTCTCGGCAACACGGAGTGATGCAACAGCCGGTGCATGAAGCATCCGAGAGCACATGGGCTCTCCTCTGGGGCCTCACTGAGGAAACCATGCAACGGCTCCTTCCCCAACAGCCATCACATCAGCCTGGCAGAGCCCCTGCACAGCTGGGGGAGCTCAGAAGAGCATGTCTGCCGTTGCCGCTGTTGTGAGAGCACAGATTGTTGCCATCAGGCCATGAAAAGATACATGCATACAGAAGAGATTCACACAACCTCTTATAGCTGGGGTCATGCAAAATATTTAGCACTTTCATCACCTTGGCCTTCCTTGCTGTGCTTTCCAAATACAAGTTAATAGGTCTGCAGAATCCCCTTGTGCAGTATTATATCTAGTGATTTGGGGTTTTTTTAAGGAGAGCTTTACTAGTAATCACCTGAATAGCGTAAGCTGTGGTTACACAATAGTTAAGCATCCCTAAATGTTTCATCTGGAGAGTTTTCCCAGTCCCTCCTACATGCCCGGTTGCTGGCGCTGATGCTTATCTGACCATGGGGTAAGTCAGCTCGGGAAACTAAACTGGCAGAAAACTGACCTGGCAAAAAAAGGTATTTACTTTCTGCTGGGTAAGCACCTGCGATGGCTCATTGCAGGGTCAGGGGGATGGGAGTGCCCCTCAGGGTGTGGGGGAGGTATCTTCATTTGGGGAGAGGGGGACCATGCCAGTGCTGACCAAAGTAATTTTAAAATGATGTGGCAGAGCAGGCTCTGTTGCTCTATTGTATAAAGGAACAGATAGACACAGGAGCCCAGACATTGTGGTGGAGTATCCCGCATGTTAAAATGTGAGGTCTTCTGTGAAGTCCCTTGTAGAAGAGAGTTTGCATGTGCACTTGTGTTGTTCACACTGTGAACGAATGAGCTGTCTGGGGAGGTTGTGGAGTCTCTCTCTCCTTGGAGGTATTAAAAAACCATCTAGACACAGCCCTGTGTAACTGGCTGTAGGTGGCTCCGCTTGAGCAGGGAGGTCGGACAAGATGACCTCCAGAGCTCCTTTCCAACATCAAACATTCTGTGTTAAAGTCCCATTAAATACAGTTCAAGCTCAAAGCACAGGAGCCTGTTTCTTAATTAACGCGCGTCAGCCTCCGTCTGCACTGGTGATTGATGGAAAAGCGGGTTTTGTGGCACTCCCTGGTTCTCAGCCATGTTCTTGCTGCCTCCCTGGCCTCCAGACCACACTCATGCAACCACATGCTCCACATCAGGGAGCTCCCCTGACTTCTTTTTCAGGTTAGTTGCTGGCTCTGAGGCCTGTTGATCTGGCTGGCTGTGAAGCAGCGCAGCTGCAGGTGATGGTGCAAGGGAAGTGGTGAGAAAGCTTTTCCAGAAACACAGATTTGTATTTGCTTTAGTAGAGTGTGAAACCACACGGGCAATGGTCCTGTCCCACGGTGCCCTGAGCACCCTGCCGCAGCTCTGGCCTTCCTCCTGTCCTTTCCACGTCCTCCTGCCCCTTCTCCAGCCTTTCTTTGCTAATACATGCTAACTCCTCAGCAACTGACCCCTCCTCTGGCACTTATCCAGCCACCATTTCTTGCATACTTATTTTCATTTCTTTGCTTGGAAATTTTCTGCCATCTTAGTGGGTGAAATTGGTTTTCCAGGTAGCAGGAGCTCAAGGTCCCCAGGACAAGCACAGAGGCAGGGGCGGGCAAGGAAATGGTGAGACCCTTTTGGCAGTGGTGAGATGCTGCTTTGGCTTGGCAGAACTAGAGTCAGACGCTCCTGTTTGTTCTCACTCTCTGATTTAATTATTTGCATTCTTTCCTACACTTCACTGATAAAAATGGAAGTTTTTAAAAGGACATGTGAACTGCCTTTATAAATGTAATCACGTATATATTTATTTTTTCCCAGACACCGAACCAATCCATTTAACAGCTCACTAGCCCAAAAGGAACACTGTTACATAGCTGGAGTGTGGATAAATAGTGAGTTGATAGCAGGGTTGAGATGCAAATCTACAGATAACATTTGACTTCAGGGGTGGCAGTTGCAGGGAAGAGGCTCTCAGAAGTCCTAACACCCTGCTGTACCGTACCTCAGGAGCAACCCGGCGGAGCAGAGAGAAGAGCAGGAGGCTGACAGACAGCCCCATCTCATCCCCAGCCTCATGTTTAAATGCAAACAAATGCCGAGAACAGAAAACAGAGAATTATTTAAAGATATCTATTCCTGCCGTTCCCTGCATGTGATTAATCCTCTTTTCCTCTACCAGAGAATACATTAGTGAGAGTGGGTTTATAATACAGAGGCATCTGTCTGCAACTAGAAAGAGCAGCATGCTTATGCATTATTAATGCTTTAGAAAAAACAGACTTCCATGGCCTGACTGTATATATTGGATCAGTATGGAATGGCCTTTATAGGATAATTAGCACTGATAACTGGCCTTATCTTTTGCAATAGAATAATCTCCAGGATGAGGCATGTTTATTTTGTCAAACAGTGAAAGAGATTATGTTTCGAAATAGCTTTTAATGAGCAGTTAGTGCCCAACACCACTTTATTCTTAAAAGAGAACGTGATCTGGGAAGCAGCCCGTCAGAGCATAATAGGGAAAATGCAAATCTGCACCTTAGGAAACCCCTAATCATGAACTGGGTCTTTAGGGATCCTCAGTGATCCGGGAACAACAGCACTGCTGCACTCTTGCCAGTGAAACAGGAAACATTTGAGGGGAACACAAAATTATAGTAGAGCTTTCTAAGGAATACATTAGGCACAGAGGAGCTGCCATTCTTTAATTGGTTTATGTCTTGACAAATACAATAAGACATAAGAAGGTTAAAAACCCAAAGCCAGCACACTAGGGCAGGGGGCCAGGGGGGTTCCCCAGGTATTAGACATAATAATCAGGTTTATCTTCCAGCTTTGTCTCCCATCGATTTATCCGATGGAAGATGGTTAAATCAGCAAGAAACTGGAGGAGGCCCTAATCTTGGGAAGATAGACCTACATTCATTTGTGTGCTGCTCCTTTTCAAAGGATGAAGTGACTCTGTGGGTATCTAGCTCGTAAATCAGGGGTGAGGAGACAGCCTGGCTCCCTGCTCCCTAGCCTCCGACAGAAGACCTCAGCTCAGCAGGATAGAGTCACGTTTCCAGCAGCACACGGAGTGCACCAGCCATATCTCTTAGCTTACACAGCTGAGTATTAGCACCAGGCTCCTTGAGCAGGATTCATTTCGCTTGTCTGCATCTGAACTGGCTGCCCTGGGCTTCTTCTATAATCAATAGGTGCTCTGAGGATGTAATTCGTCCCAAGCCAGAGTAGATACCTAACAGGGGTCAAACGCATTGCCCCAGACAGGGCCTGTTCTTTGTTGATTACGAAGAGAGCCCAGAGTGCTGTCTCTGCTGTAGCCACACACGAAACGCTGGGCGAGACCTCAGTCCTGTGCCAGAGGTGGCTGGGCACAGCACCCCACGTGTCGGTGCCTTAGCACTGCTGCAGCACGGGCCACGGCCACGCGGCCGTGGGGAACCGCAGCTCCATAGCAGAGGTGGCAACTCCCTGGGTAATGGTGGGGTGGCACCCCAGGAAATGCCCCTCGCCAAGCAGGATCCTGGGAGCACCATGGAGGGCTGCTCAGGAGCCAGGGTGCGTGTGGTACCTCAGGACAGGTGTTTCTTCAGGGAACTTGCTGTCAGGTCGTCAATGCATATCCGAGGCATCACACAATCCCAGCTGAAACCAGGGCCTTGCTGAAACAACAGGACAATGTGCATGAAATAGTATTCCTTGACTAGGCTGCAGCAAGGTGCACCTTTCCAGCACAAATTGCTATCTAGGCAGCTTAAGAAACAGCCTCCTCCAGAGGTGATGAACGCACGGGCACCGATCTGCCATGCACAGCCCTGGCAGGTCGAGGCAACGCAGTGCTGCTGTTCTCATCCATGGGATGTGCAGGCATGCAGTGACTCCAGTGGGGCTGGGGACAGGCTGGGGTGGTTGTGCAGACACTGGCTTGCTCCCAGGACCATGCTCCGTTGTGGTGCTAAAACCCAGCCAAATCTTTGTCTTTAGGAAAGACATGCCTTTCTGGAAAGCCGTGAAACAACAGTAAAACAAGTTACTCAGAAGTCTACCACTTCTCAAGCCCCCAGGCATGGTGCAGCTTGACAGTGGCTCCCAGACAGAGCCAAGCAGTTGCATCCACCACGTTGAGCCCTGGGAAGGGGGATACGCTCGGCGAAGGCACAAGATCCAGCAGGAGCTGCAGGAAGCATTGAGGCAAAAACCCATGGCGTGAGATTCGCACCCAGCGTGTGAGACTTGATGGGTCTGTCACTTTGCAGAGCCAGGCTCTGTGTCCCTCGGCAAATATGGATGACAAAAGGATAGATGCTGCCAGACTGTTTGGCCTTGCTGTCGTTGCAATGGCAATGACACTCGGCTCAAAACCCGTCAGCTCTCGAAGAGGAATCCCAGTTCTTTGTCCTGCCCACAGGACTGTGGCTCTCCCCCAAATGCACAAGACCATCTGGGTTTCTCGATGGTATTTCCTGTCTCAAGGGAAAGGAGAAGCCCCAGAGATCCTGTTGGCACAAGATGTTTTTAAACAAGTTAGCACCTCTCTGGTTGGGAGAGTCCGAATACTCAGGCACGCTTCTGAAATACTTCACTCCCCTTCTCACCTGGTCCTACCTGCCTTCTGCCCCCCTTCAGAGCCCTCTTCTTCTCAGAGCGGCAAAGGAAAACAGTTTGCCTTGGCAAATAGCTTGCTATGAAAACGTTGAACTCAAGAGCACGTGGAGCTTGTGGTTGAAAAGAAACCGTCTGATCAGCAGAACTCTTCTCCCTCAGCTTGTAAGGGCATATTCAGTCTCAAAGCCAAGCTGCCATGTGGTTATAAAATAGAAGCAGGCCTTGTAAGAACCAATCTAACTTTCTTCAATTGTCTGTGCATCTTTAATCATCTTCACCACTTAAAAAGCAGCAGAGCTGGCAGCTGATAATTAGGCTGAGCCTGCAGCAACATGGCCAGTGGCCAGATCACATGGCTCCTTTCATCTGCATATTTATGCATTTAAAGGAGAGGAAAACTTTCATAACATTTTAATAACTAGGTTCTTCTGAATCCATAAATCCAGTCCTCTGGGCTTAGCCTACACTCTCTTTCTGATCTTACATATGTGAAAGAGGGTGGGGTGTTTTGTTTGTTCTCCCCGTTCTTTTCCTGTGCATGAACATGCAAAGTCCATCCTCTCAAGTTCAGGGTCCTCGGGAGGATGGGAGGGTCAGGCAAGGTAAAACTGCACTTCTAAGGGTGAAGGTACAACTTTGATTTGGTTCCTGGCATGGGAACAATTCCCCTTTCCAAAGATAGCTCACCTACAAACTGGCGGGACTAAAGCTCCTCTGCTAAACCATGGCTCCAAACAAGGAATCCCTGATATTTGGATTTAAAACAGAAGCCACAATGCATGCTGGCCATTGCACTTCTTAGCAGATCATGGTCAGCATCAGCCCTAGGGCGGCGATGCTTCAGACCGTAGCCTGAAAGATGTCAAAACGTGGGGAGCTGGACCCGGTCTGGGTCTGTGGGTGCTGGAGCTCTGGGTCCTCGCACACTGCCGGAGACCGATGGGTGGGCAGCCTCCCCCCATGCAGTGCCTCCCACCTCCTCCCATGGGCAGATGCGGCCTGGCAGCTCCTGGCCAGCCTGCTGCACAGCTCTGCACTGGCCACTGCCCAGCAGCCAGCAGCCACTGCCCCAGCCGCCGCCTTCTCTGCCCGTGGGGCAGTGTCAGGGTGATGATGCGAGAGGCCGTGACAAGGGGGGTGCCATCTCCACCTCCCCTGCTTACGGGTGGCAGCTCCCTTGACAGCCATGGTGACATCCTGCAGGGTCCTTTGCAGTGAGGCTTTGCAGACTGCCCTTTCTCTCTCTGTCGCTGGCAGCATCGCCCGGCATGTGCACGTGGGGTCTCCCATGAGCACTGAATGCCAGTTTTTTAAACAGGGAAGGTGAGGATGCGAGCCTAATCCTTATGCTCCGTGTTATCTCAGTAAGATGAAGGAAGTACTGTTAAAATAACACATCACTGATTTCTTTCAAATATTAAACAGTTGGTTACAATAAAATAAAAACTATTTAATGAAATGCAGTCCTTAAACACTATTACTGGGTTTTTTTTAAAGGAACAGTTAGTTATTCTGTGCTGGAAGCAGCTTCTACCTCAGATTCCCTGGGTGGAGCAAAGAATATTTTGCTGATTTTTAGAAGGGTCTCGGTAGAGGTCTAATGGTTGTCACTGTAGAGCGAGCAAGCCAACAAGCCAATGGCAATGATAAGGCAATTTCCAGAGTACGCTTTGAACTGGCCCTTACCTGTGCCAGTCAAACTTTTGGGTTTGACACTGCTCTAGAGTAGAGTGAGTTCAGGCTGGGGCAGCTGCTTTGTTTTGGAGGTAATGTTAACAATCATCTTAGCCGTGTAACGATAGTTTTGCTAGACAAAGTGAAACAGTCAAGCCCTGAAAAATACAAACCATGGCATTAACTTCACTGGGAGGGACAGTGAATTGTTTCTTGTGCATTTAAAGAATCAGAAGAAACAAACAAGGGTGAGATTAATTAGGAGTAGGAGTTCATGACTCCCTCTCCAAATGAATGAGACAGAGCACCGGAAGAGACACAGCAGCGATGCTGAAAGGTCGCTTGGCATCTTCCATCTGAGATCTGAGAGGATTTCCTTTGCATCCAAGTGTCCCCAAGACATTCATAAACGGCCTCTCTGGCTACCCAATGTGATGATTAACTTGTGTCCCCAGGTTTCATTATCAAGCTTTTAATCTAAGCCTGAACTCTCTGATCTGTCATCTGAAGAAGTGAGGGAATTTGAAGCAGGGTTTTTCCCAACAGAGGAAAACAATTCACTTGCTAAAGACATTATGTGGGAGATATAACTTACAGATACAGGAATTTGGAAATTTCGTTGTTTATATTGTACCTTTGGGGGTGGCTGGTGTTTTACTTCATTTTGAGGCTGGATCTTACATTTCCAGTACAGTAAGTTGGGCAGCAGATTTCAGCCAATAAGTCCGCAAGAGACTCCCACTGATTGTGATGGGGTTTGAGGATAAATACTGACAAAATTAACATAATGTAGAATTTGCATTTTCTTAAGCCTTGTCTAGACTTGGATTTGGAAGGTGTGATGCACCGTGTGAATAACACAACGTAGTTAAGGCTCTGTGGTTTTAAGGCACAGCTTTAACCCTGGTTGTTTGCAGGAGGCTATTGCCACATCGTATTTAGCACTTGCTCATCTAGAAATCATTGATGGTAAATGAAAAGGGAGGTTAGCAGTCAAAGGCAGGCTGATCTTGCGGTTACACCTTTCAGATGTGCCCTCCTGCTGCACGCAGGACTATTTCACCTCTGACAGTATAGAAATAAGGGCTCTACCACTGCCTGTGCCTTGGCTGGGAGAGGAAGAGGCTGTGAGGCTGTGTGTGAATGCTGGGGGAGGGGAGGCTGCAGGGGGGACACACAGGGAGTGGGGGTGAGTAAATGGCAGGAGGGTGAGACCTGAGCATGCAGCCGTCAGGCGTAGACTTGGGGGAGGGTGGTGGTTATGATAGTTGGGAGTGGGTGAGGACAGGGCAGCTGTGGGAGTGGGTGCAGCGCAGGGGCATAACTCGGTGCCCAGGAAGGCCAAGCATATACTTCTTAAAAAGCCATCAGCATCTCGAACTCCTCCAAAGCTGCATTGAGAAGTTGCCCCTACCAATAAACCCAGCACTTTTGTCATCTGGGTTGGCCAGTCAGGAGGGCTGGGGTTCTGAAGGCTCCAAAGGCTCCAAAGGCTCCAAAGGCTCCAAAGGCTCCAAAGCACTAGCTGTTGTCTGGAGCTCTCCAGATCCAGGGGCTGAATTTCAAGCAGAGGAGTTTGGCTCTGGCTATCACCCCTCCTTCCTGCAGCCAGACCTGTTTGATGTAATCTGATACATGTTCCCATTAGCCAAGAACTATCATTCAGGACAAATCCACCATCCTGGACTAAGTATATGCTATAGAGGAGGAAGAGGTTGCCTCTCATATAAGATTACCTTCTGGGAATTTTCCTTCACCATCACCATCTCCACACTGCTGATGGTGACACTTTGGTACACTGGGACAATGGAACCAAGGAGAAAGAGTGCTGCTATAAAATGTGCTATAGTTATGGAGGAATCATGGAATGGTTTGGATTGCAAGGGACCATAAAGCTTATTCCGTTCAACCCCCCCTGCCATGGGCA
>NW_010229765.1:0-11130 GCF_000690775.1 Eurypyga helias | reverse complement strand
CTTACCCTCAAAAGCCATTACTCCTTGTCCTGTCACTATATACTCTTGTAAAATGAATTCACTCTAAAGTCCTACCAAGCCATCATGATGGGCTGTTCTGGGTACTGGAGTTACACTTCACTAATTCCTCAAACTGGACCCCAAACCAGTTCTTTCAACCCAGTAGGACCAAAGTGCTCTGACTTCTAGCCACAAACACCAGTGCTTGGCACATGAATTAATAGGAGACCTTACCAAAATCAGTGTTAACCCAGATGTGTGATTTGGGCCTCTGATAAATTCCTGTTTTTATCAAACGGCCCAAAACAACTTGAACGTTCATCTGTTTGAATGCTGCTTAGAGCATCACCGAAGCCTGCAAAATATGTAAGAATACAGGTTTGAGGTTCATTGTTATTTGAACCTTGCCTGATGGTTTTCCTTTGCTGATCTCAGTCCCCCTCACTCGGCTTGTCAACCCGTCATGAAGTCACCAGCCATGTAAATGCCTGCACAAACACCCTGAACATGAGTCATGCGGCATCTGTTGCTATTTATTAAACTGTGGTTTATATCTTTGGAGTACATGGTATTATCCTTTATGGATGTGGCTTTATCTCTGTTATTACAATATGGAATTAATTAAGAATATTAAAGTTTGTGTTTAAAAAATAGTATTCCTAACTTTTATCTGTGGAGGAAACATTTTCATATCCATTCTCTCCTAATGGCAGCATCCTTTGGGAAGATGTGATAGACACATTTAGGTAAATATTATTCCTCCAGCACACATGGTTTCCATTGCCATCGATCCCCTGCTGTTTCCTTCCAAGCACTTTCCTCTGTTACATATTCCACAATGGTGGCTGAAATACTGATCAGCGATAGCAGAGACAAATTGACTCCAGCAACTGGGAGTTTTAAGGGCACCGAATGTTTATATCTGCGTTTTGCATGCACCGTAGTTACTGAAATACGGTTTTTAGGGGTGGACAGAAATTTTCTCTGCCATTGGCAGTCTAAAGCAGCTGGAGGCAGTTGTATTTTAATAAAAGAACAGAATGAATAAAGAATGAGTGAGATGGGACATGAAGACAGTGCAGTGCAAAACAACCACATGGCCCAAAAGCTGTAGAGAAGATGCTTCTCCCATAGGCTCACCGGGTGGTGAGCAGCCTGGGTGCTCCGCACAGACCTGGTGCTGCAGCAGCATCTGAAGCTTAGGGGTCACAAGCCGATAGCTGGCAGAGCATGAGTTCTACATGCTTTTAAAGTGTCACAGCCATCAGAGAAAGTTTCTTAGCAGATGATAACAATAAGAAGCCGGGAAAAAGCAGTGTGGGAATCACTTTTTCCAGTGACTGTGTTTCCTCAAAGGCATGTCAAGCCACAGCTCTAGATGCAGCAGGGTGATAAAACACTTTCCTTCCCTGTGCCTCAGCCAGCATGCCCTGGGCTCCCTTGGACTGTGGTGGGATGTCACCCCAAACCAGACTGACGCCAGCATGCCCACCAGGCGTTATGTGCCGTGGGGAGCTGCACAGAGGCATGAGGAGAATCCATTCATACATTTTTATCAGCGTATTTGCGGCATCTTCGCCATCTCTAGCACATGAACAGAATTGGACATGAATGTATGCCTGTGCCCTAGCTATTTGTCTGTGCTGGCACGATGACTGTGCTCACAGGGATCCAGGCTCCTAGGAGGCACTGTCCCATTTGCAGGGGCTGGACTAAATGTCCTACAAAAGCCACAAAAGCAGATTGAGCATTGGGATTCTTTGAAGCCTGACTTCCCTTTTTATTGGTTTTTTTAAATGATTATGATGATTATTTGTTAAGCCCTGTGTGCTCAAAACTTTCAAGGCAGGATGATGTGGTTTGCTGCTGGAACCTACATTTGTCCAAGCAACACTGCCATACCCCGAACCATCTGCGGAGGGGCTGGACCTGACTGCCTGGCTGGCAATCACACAGTGAAAGCTTTGTGGAAAAATTTGCCACGTGAATGGAGCATCACACGACTAAATCACACAATGTTTTTTTTTACCAGAAGAGATTTTTAGGAAGGCAACATCTCTCTAACACAAACTGGAATCATTTCAACTTTTGCATTCTTTCTCTGTTTCTCTTCCTCTCCGAGGTGACTCCGGGCTGGCCCTTCCCCTTCTTTGGGGAATGTACTTCCAATTTATCTCAGGAGGCTGAGAGGTATGTCATAAACTCATTACCTCTTGCTAATGTAAAGCACCACACAGCAGCTGCCTGAAGCCCTGCTCAGTGGGGTCAATGTAAAACAATAGCGGACCCCTGGCAGGACCTTTCCTTCAACTTCCACAGGACCCACTGTAATGGAGAGAGCTGGTCTGGCTGTCCATTTAAAAAGCCTTGCCTTCACAAAGCCTGCAGCAATGTGGCCATCACTAAAAGCCTTCTTGTTGTGCTAACGAGGAATGCTCATTAATTGATATCACTATCAGAGTCCTCAGTGTAAGCAGCAGGGGTCAGAGCGCATGAGAAAGGCCCCATGCAACGGCATTGCTGTGGGTCCCCAGAGTACTAACCAGCTGAAAGGTGAGCGCCTGCCCTAGGAAGCCAGGGCCAGGCCATGAAGAACACAGCACAACCCCAGGCAAGAGCTCAGGCATCCCTAGCTGAGGGGTACCCCAGCTGCTACAGGGGCCCACATGGGAAGAGTCACACCATGGTGGGCTACAAGGACTCAATGGCAATGTCCCAAGAGACATTGTTTCCCCTCAACAGCGTGGACTCAGTGGAAAACTCAATGCAGCATTGCACAGAGGCTGCAGTCTGGGTCTCCTGCACAAGGACAGGGACCTTCCCTTTTGGGGTGTGAGGTCAGCGGTGATTTGGGCTTTCCCTGACCATGATAGATGTAGAAGATGAAGATGTACCGTACGGTCACTGCTTCCAGGCACTCCCGGGAGTGGCACGTTATGCTGCCATCCTTTACAGCCTCAAATTATACTAACCCCCACCTATTCTTCAGAGGTCACATCATCGCTTTAGCAAGGGGCAGATGCAGGAGGGTCTTGAGACCAGTCTGTCTCTTCTGTGCCTGTGACCCTGCAAGTGCAGCCACAAAGCATCCGCCAAGATTTCAGTGTCCAAGGGGCTTGGGCATTCGTACACAGCTGAGCACACTCACAGGTTGTCCTCAGGAATGGGTGATGGTGCTAGGTGAGCCGAAGGTGGGCAACACTTGCAGTTGTTCATGTGGTTGCAGTAAAGACTTGGACAACTAAAAACTTTTCACAGCACGCTTAGAATAAACATAGTCATTCTTTATCATCCAGAGTAACGCCTTATACATAAATAATTTGAATGTCTCGCTCTTTCACGGAAAGTAACAGAAAAACCTTCAAGGTTGATACATGGGAGCTGGCACTACAAATCGCATCAGGTCAAACCCAAATCCTGCATCCGAGCATCCAGACGTTTGGTTCCGGAGCTGACCTATACACCACCTCCCCCCGCTGCCCTGGAAGGAACTAAATCAGGACTCTCCTCAGAAGACCACCCCCATCATCAACCTCTGGTTATGGGTCCCAGCCCTGCAACCTCGACCCATGGCTGAAATCCAGTCCTTCACATTCGCAGTGGTACGAAATCCTGGTCAGCAGCTGCAGAAGGAGCCATTGCCTTCTCCAAGGTGTGTTATCCATGGGTTTTTGGAGATGCCTGAACTAACTAAGCGTACATAAGCTGGATCCCTTGCAGTTATTTCTATTTCTTGGCTAACAAGCTGGTTACTGAAGCAGCAAGGCTTGGTATTGCACAGTCTAGCGATACTTGACTAAAACTGGGAGCGTTTAGGTGGAACAGCAGTGTGGGAACAGATAAAGAAGCTAGTGGGGCTGCAATGAGAAATGTGAACTTTGATCAAGGAGACAGCAGCAGTTGACTCTATCTGAGCTGGCAAGGGGATCCCATCCCAAAGCAAAATAAACTGTCATTCCTTTCAGCAGATGAAATTCTCCCCAGTGGTTTGCTCCTCTCAGGATCATTTTATGTGATCTCATTGTCTTTAAAGTCTTTCCCCAGAGGAAGCTGATCGTTTAATATAGACTATAGCATTAGCATCTGGTATTAAATCAGTCGGGCTACTCTGAAATGAGGCGAGTGGGCGTCCTGGAAAGGAAATAAAAACACAAGTTTAATAGAGGACATAGGTTCACCTTGACCCATGCTATTTATTGCAAAAGACACAGGAACACACTGCTCGCTCAATGGAGGGTCACTCCACCTTGCTATAGACATGTTTCACACTCCCAGATGCACACCGAGTGTGCACAAGGAATGCACAATCGGGCCCCAGAAGTTTTTACGTCTTGCTTTGCTTTACTGAGCTGCCCTAAGAGGGACTAGCAGGAACCCAACTGGCAAAAAGTCAGGCACTCAGCATTTCAGCCACGTGCTTGGGGCATCCTTGGCTGCAAAGATGCGCTGTAGAAAAGTGAGGAAGAAAAATTTGAAATGCTAACAGACCACAGGTGCAGGATGGCAGGGATGTGCAGAAAGGGTTTTCTGTCCCACGTGCTGCTTCTTCTACACCCCCACCGCTGTTTTAAGTGCGGTTCCTTCCAGCCAGGCACCAAACACAGCAACTAACAGCCACCCCGTGAGGAAGCCAGATGTGATCCATTAGGCACAACTCTCTCAATCCATCGCCGGTGTGAAACCGGCTTGAGGAAATTTACGTTGCATCAGTGCAAGTGCTCTTATGTCACTACTTTGCCACATGCCAATTGCACATGAAGCCACTAGAGAGCTGTGTTTTTGGCAGTTTTGGGCCTTTTTTTCTATATGTCATGTGAGCCAACAAGATGTGACTCTTCAGCAGCATCGCTGAAAACACTCATTTACCTCATCTAGTGTTTCACTTTATAATTAACAATTTAGCCCACAATTGAAGTGTCAGCTAAATGAGGTAATTTATAATAATTCTGAAAACACGCTAACTGTAAGAGGTTATAATCAGAGCTAATTACAAGGACGTTTTGGAAATCCATTGGATTGGGGCTTTAGTTTTGATAAAGGGGGTAATAACTTGTAAGCTATGATTCTTTTTGAATTATAACAATAGTAACCACCTCCTTTTACAAAGCTTCTTTCATCTCTAAAACCCCCCCAGCTTTTTGCAAACTATACATATACCACAGGAATTGTTCAGCCTAACACCATAGTGAAGCCATCTCTGCATGAAATAAGTAACTGTTCAACAACACTTAGCAGTCCTGTGCAAAATTTGTACAGGAAAGAATCTGCAGAAGGAGAATATCGTTTCTGTTGTGTGTCCTAACAAATATTCAGGGAATCCTTGGATGCTCACTGCAGTAGCCATCTGATCTTGAGAATAAGAAAGGCAGCTTTTACATATGCCTATAGACTCAAGGCACTATGGAAAGGGCGGCAGCAGCATCCCCACTCACAACAACGGAAGAAGCAGGGAGACCACATGGCAGCATCCCATCACCTCTGCCCAAGCTCACCTGTCCATGTCTGCCGCTGGGTGATGATAAAACTCTGACACTGAAATTGGGAGTTACAAATTGCAGCGGCTTCCTCAGTGCTGTGAACGGAGAGCAGGCATCCCAGGTGGCTGTAGGAGGGCCAGCACTTGTAGTCTTCTCTTTCCACTGTTCGGAAGCCCTTTAGGGAGATGTAGTCTGGGAACAGAGAGAGGGTATTTAGGGAAACTGTTTTAACTGTACTTTCAGAGACTAGTGACAACATATATAGAATCACAGAACGGTTTGGGGTGGAAGGGATCTTAAAGATCATCTAGTTCCAACCCCCCTGCCATGGGCAGGGACACCTTCCACTAGACCAGGTTGCTCAAAGCCTCATCCAGCCTGGCCTTGAACACTTCCAGGGATGGGGCATCCACAGCTTGTCTGGGCAACCTGTTCCAGTGCCTCACCACCCTCTCCATGAAGAATTTCTTCCTGATATCCAATACACACTTTGTATTTCACACTGCAGTGAAACCCTTACAGAGCTGCAACAGTAGAAGATTGAACTGACCTGCTTAGATGGAGTGGATGGAGCTGCAAACTTAAAGAAACCCAAATCCTGGCTTTTAGTTCTGCAGGACAGCAACTCCTCCATGGATACAAGAGAGGGGTTGTGGGGACAGGGGAGCGACCGCAGGGGTGGGTGCTGTGCAGACCCACCTTTCCAGCAGGGCTCTGGAGAAGCCAAACTCACAACAGCCTCTCCTACACCCCAGCCCCAACAGCAGAACCAGCTCCTCACAGACCCAGCACCAAGTTACAGGGGGCACATGCAGATCTACCCAGGAGATTTAGGAACCCTGGTGAGGGAAAGGGAAGCCAGATCCTGCTCCAGTGGGATACAAAAGACCTGACAAACATGAGCAGGAGATGCTGAGGCTATCGTGCACTGACTGCTAAGAGTCTCTCCCCATGTTCCCACACCTCCCAGATGGTGATCATTTTGGCACACTGCTACTGAGCCAGCTGTGAAGCCAATGGGTACGTGTTGTTGGAAAATACTGGCAATTCCTGTTAAAGCTACTCCTCCTTCAGTGCAACTGACTGGATAACCTTGCTCATAACTGCAAATTCCGGTCCTTTCACACATAAAGAGATTTCCTTCCACAAGTCACCATCATCACCCCACCATGGCAAGTGAGCGCTCAGGAAAATGTAAGCCACAGTAACCACTGGACTTTTGAAGCCTTCCTTTTGATTAGCCTCATCTGTGCCACCAAATGGGTCCTTTTCAGAGGAATTCACCTCACAGAGGCTCATTTATCTACCCACAGGTCCAATAGGATGGTCTTCAGAATGAAATTTTGAGGGTACCGAGGCCCTAGCCACTCTGCCACACAGGCAATAACATGTGCTCAGCAGTCAGAAGCAACCAAGAGAAATGGGAAGTTTCAGTATCAGCCTGGAAAACTGACCTACTGGTCCAGAGGGTAAAATGACCCCAAAGAGGGACCTGAGCGACTCAGTTGGCTACTCTGGGCTAGTTGCTTAAGCTGTCCCAAATATACTCACTTGAAACACTGATGCACATTATGAGAGGAGTATTTAGCAGCAGGGCAAACATATGTCCATATGTAGACCAGATTGCCTGCACTGCATTTACTTTGCAAAACAATGACATCTTGCGTAACACCCATGAAGAAACAACAAAAGGCTGCTCAAGAAAAGATGCTTTCGGTCCTTTTCCTAGTGACTAAATACTGACTGAGTGTATGGGAGATCAGAATTTGACCTGTTACCAAGTTCCTTACTCCCTCAGCAGTTATGTTACTTAAAGCCTTCAAAATCATGTACCTTTTAAATGAAGAGGTCTTTTCTGCAGATAGAGCCCAGACTTGTACAGATGTAAAACCTTTTCAAAAGCTTTCAGGGTTTCATTTATTCCATACCGTAAATCACCTACATTTAAAGAAGGAGATGACGAAGATGAGTAATTCCATGAAACACCATTCAGAGACTTCTACTAAAGAATATTACGAATATTAGCCGGTACCTGTTGCGTTCAGAATATCACTCAAAAAAGGCCGCAAAGCCGGTGGTGCAGAGTGTGGGAGCAGATAGGTGAAAAAATACCTGCAAAAAAATCCCACAGACTGATTAGAATACAGTGGCTTAATTTCCCTAGAGATGAAGCTGTCTGCATTCTCCTGTGACTTGATGATCCATATGAAACTAGGAAGTCTGCTTTGGTTATTAAGCTATGTTCCAGCACTTCACGGGCACCTCACAGAGCATTCCTGTGGGTTGGGCTGAGACTTTGGCTCTCGTAGCGCAGCGTGCAGCCAAGCACCGCCTGAAATCTACCTTGCAAAGGCTCACACAACGCAGCTCTCCTTCATTCCCCAGGGCCATTTTTGTGGACTAAGCAATGGATTTCTCATCAGAAGAAGACCTGTACGGAAGAAGATTCATGCAAGACCTTTCCCTTGCCCTGGAAAAGTTTGGCATTCTTATTACCCCTGGAAAGGCTGGACACTCACCTATTCATTCCCTGACCCTGCTAGAAAACTCCTGTTCTACAAGAGTTGTTTGTTACAGCAAGACTGTAACAATATATGCAGGGGTTTGCCCTTTATCACTGACTCCTGCAAACAGAAGCTCCCTTACTTCCCTGTACTTGACCTGCCAAGCATCGGCGGCGAGTGGAAGTCCTCACTCTTTTAGCTGGTGGCCTACACCAGGTCTCAGCCCGCTGCCCGTTCCCTGTTTCACTGCTCTTACATAGGTGCCCATATTCTCCGTAGGGAGAGACGGAGTTCAAGGGAAGAGTTAGCAAGCTTGTTCCCAACAACGAGGGCTCAAAGCTGGTGAGCTTTGGCAGGTAGCCTGTGCTGCCACTGCTTTCAGCCAACGTAGCCCATGGATGTTAAATGCCAGGGCTTGTTTGGCAAACAGTAAATTCACAGGTGTAAGCTTTGGGGCAAGTTTCTAGAGGGCGTTGAGGGAAAGGAGCAGCAGAACAAAGATACCTGCGTTCTCACCAGACAACAACTACACTATTTTCCTGCCTTATAAGGAAAATAAACTTACTTCAAAGCGATCCTCAACTACCCTTTGACAGAGGTGTGGGGGAATCACTGCACAGAAGAAACACGAGATGCTAGCAGCTACATGGCAGTGTGTGATCCCAACCCCACCAGGTTTTTGCCCCATCTCACTGGGCGTACCGATATGCATTGAAAAGATTCTTCTTTTCATTTATTCCTTCACATTTCCCAACCACAGAGCACTTGAGGGGAAAGCTTTTTGTAGGGAAGTCCAGTGTGCAGTCACTGTCTTCCTTGCAGGACAGTTCCTCGGTGCTGGCATCATCCATGTCCGTCACTTTTAGGTTTCCATCCACCATAACAAACTGCCTCGGCTGGAAATCCAAGAGGACTATTGAACCCAGGGGAGAATGTGCCAAGTAAAACAGCAGTTTCACAAGACTCAGGCAAATCTGAGAAAGAGAAGATGAATATGCATGGAGAAAAAACAGATGAAAACCAGCTATTAAATTGGAAGTAGAACAAAGAGGAGGGCATTAAATGAAATTAAAGGGGAAAAAAAAAAACCATATAGTACTTAAAAGGTAAGTATGTGTATACTACAAAACTTATTATCAACATTGCCACGGGATTTGACTGGTAAGTAGTTTAGCAACATTTTTTAAAAACATGCATATACAAAAAGAGACATTTGCAGTTAGAGGAACTAGAGGAGAAAGCTGTGAGGAAAACAATAGCAGCCTTCATGTTTCAGGAGCTATATTGACTTGCTAGCTGAAATCAGAAGGGTTTTTTCCCACTCTGGCATAGAATTAATACATTCCCCTCCCTTCCCCCATGCTGCTCCCTACAGACTGAGGCTCCGTGGTCATTAATACCAGATTCATGCCTTGATGCATCACTCAGCAGTATGAATTTAGGCACACAATCGTGCTTCTGAAGAATTAGCCAAAGCATGCGATGTATTTATTGCCAGCTTCTTTGCTTTTTATGTCAACTTTCTGGCAGCAGGGAAAGGTCAGACAATACCTGGTCCAGCAGAAAGCTCAGCAAACGTTTTCTGAACAAACCAGGGCTAGAAGAGCACATTTATAGTGCAACTGGCAGTTTGCTCAGGGAGCTTTTTGCAGCAGTTTTCATTCAGTATCGCGAGCCCTGGCACCAGACAATTGTCAGCTAGGTGTGCCAGGCAGACCCGCACCACCCGTCGCTGCTCCGATAGCGATCTGTGCAGGCGCGAGGGTTCGTTCACTTGGAACAGCTCGCAGGATCACTGGTATCTGATGTGGCTCATCAGAAGGGAATCCCATCTGTTTAGATGCCCTAATTAGGAAACAGGACTAGACAGTACCAGTGTAAATTCTGAATTAGTGTCTTCATCTGTCAAAGATTATTGAAATCTTAATGCCACCATTCCAGACCTTACCACCAGCTAATCCAGCATCATGGGTTTCTAGCTCTGCAGGAGACTTTGGCATATTTGAGAAGATGAGGTGCTGGGAAAGCTATGCAGAAGCCAGTCAGAAATAGTTTGTAAGCAGGAGTGGAACTCCACAGGCCACGAGAAATTACTCTGGAAGCTCTGATGCTATTTTAACTTCATTAGTGAGGCAGCCAGAAGACTCCCAGCTTCACGTCCTGCAGCTGAGCGAGCGCAGCAAGGCTCCTCTTCAACATTAAAGGACCACATGCAGGCAGGGATTTTATTTTGGGACTTCTGTTGTGGTTTTATTTTGCCCAAAGCATTTCTCATTGACATTAAGGTACCCGTGCTTGATGCTCTTTCCTCCTGGGAACGAAACAAGTAGCAGTGAACCCCCAGCTGAGACCTTGAGGCAAACTGTAATACAAGCTATAAGCAAAACAAGTGCCATGTCATGTGTCATTTATGTTCCTGGGGAGCTAAAGAGCCCCTATGGGGGATGCTTAGGAGCCAAGACAGATCTCACTAGCAGGGTTGTGATCCTAGCACCTACTGCACGAGGAAAGCAATTTAGTAGCGTTTGTACTAGTCATACCTAACGGGCTGAGACTAGAAATGCCATACAAACCCATGGTGGGGGCCAGGCTGCTCACGTGCTGCCTAAAATCGGCAATATGCAGAGAACAGTGGAGCGGTATGGAAGGAAAACTAGCAATATAGCGTAATACTGGGTAGGAATGAACCACCACCCCAGCCCTGAGCAACATTGTGTGGCTGTTTCCTTGCAGATGTAGCCCTCTGAAGGCTGCTTTAGAGAGATGGATAGAACAGCGCGGCCCCCGCCTAGGGCTGTTTCGATGTGATTTCGAAGGAGAGAAAGCAAAACGACGTTAAGGACAATCTGCGGGAGCAGAGGGTCAGCATGACAACGCCGTTTGCACCCGCAGTCACCACGGGCTCTTCGCCTTTACCCAGTTTGCTGTCTAAAAGCGACTGATAAAACTCCCTTTGCCTTGTTTTCTTACTTTAAATCTCTCCTCCCAGGGGGTCTGCAGAAGCTGGATCATCTCCAGGGGGGCTCCCAGCTCCAGCATGGCCGTGACCTGTATTTCAGGATCTCCGCTGTTCTCGTAGCATTGACCGTGCAGCTGCCGGGAGGGAAGGAGCGATGGTCAGAGCGATGCCGCTGCCGGCCCCGGCAGCT
>NW_010229764.1:0-15449 GCF_000690775.1 Eurypyga helias | reverse complement strand
CCATCCTGTGATTCTATGGAGCCATACACTGGGTACCTAAACTCTGGTTCTTTTCAGTTGATGTCCTCAAGTTGTTGTCAATGGGATATGATGCTGTAGTCAGTAGTTCTTCAAGGTAATATTGAACTGCCTTCAAATTCTTTGGGTCTTAATTTCAAGAACCTGGACTTATCTACTGCCTGGCAATAATAATTAGAGACACTTCTGAAAAGCAAGCTTCTTTTTCCTGGATGCTAGTATTAAATATTAGCATATTCTTAAAGCTTGGCATAAAGTATTTCTTTAAGACTGTTTTTAATAAAACATATCTATCTGCAATTATAAATCAAATAGCTTTATAATTAAAAGACATACTTGGCCTTTTTTATCCTGTGAAGTTTTGTGTGAAATTGGAGCCTTGCTGTGGGGTTTTTTTACATAATTGAACCTTTTCACAAATGACTTTTTCATACCTCTTAATTAAAATGCATAACAGCTTTTTATTTAAAGCGCACAAATTCATCAAAACAAATAACAGCCCAAATTGTCACTGAATTGTTGGATCTGTATTTCCTTGTCATATAGTTAGAGATCTGGGAAGTAATACAGAGATGTAGATGACATTTCACTCGTCTTCACTGGTGTCACTACAGGCTCTCAGCACTTCTCCACGTTTTCACCTCCAGGACAGCAGAAACTGCAATTCCTTTGGAGTATTAGTGCCATTTTCAGCTCATTGATAACATCTTTCTGCTAAACTATTGCTTTACCTGCTCTTCACCATTAAAAGTGTTCATGTCTACATTAATACATTCCTTCTCTTCTCCGGAGCCCTAAGAATCACCTATCAAAGTAATTTCTATTCAAATGGAAGAATACATAATCCTCTTCTTTGGACAACATGTTAGTGTAAGTATCTTTCTCTCTGTTATTATCGTGCTGCTTAACTCCAGAGAAAATTCATTTTTATTCTGCCCTAGCCTCAACATTCTCATATGATGTCTGCATCAAAGCACAGTGCAGTAAGTCTATGACAAAACATGAATTAATTTTTTGTGGCTGCAGGAAAAAATGTGTGTTTTGTAGGCTGCAGTAATTGCGTGATCCTATTGGGACACCCTCGTTGTCACTGCAGGATTTTAAGTGGCAGGTGTTTAGGTGTGATGCAGATTCATCCTCTCATGCCTGCACTGACTAACAGCATGAAGGCAAATCCAAAGCTTCCAAAAGCCTGTAAAACTCTGATAATCCTGCTAAGATTTACTGCAACTGTTCAAGAAAGAGATACGAGCAAGTCCTGAGATTAGATAAAAAAAAAACCCTTTTTTTTTTTTTTTAAGATAAGCAAGTCCACTCTGGAGGAAGAAAGTCTGTAATTCACCTTAAGTACTATCCAAGGAGAAACTAATTCCTTTCAGATGCAGGGTCAAGTTTTATGTGGAGCCATCTTGACCTGTAATCAGTTTGGCTATGAATAAACATATGTGCTCCAAGGAACCATGGAGTGAAGATAAAATATGATCACAAACACATCTACTCCAACTCTCCTGGCAGTCTGTGGAAAGGCTGCCATTGATTCAGATGGGATTTGGATGTAGCTCTGTCATTCAGCACAGGTGTTTTTATTCAGGACATTTCAGTTCTCTCCATATCAGAATAATACAGCCCACATTATCATCAGAAGAAAGCAGGAAAACCATGGTACTTCTGAAAATTAAGCTAGCAAATCTTTTAGAAAGAAGATGTGTTACATCCAAATGAGTCCTTCTTCACTGGTGATGAACACCAGTTCAAGTGCTTAAATGGGAGCAGGGTTTTCAGTGCAGCTGGGAAAAGCAAGCAGGGATTTTGTGAAGCTGGAGATTTCTACTTTTGTCCTTCCATGAGTGGCACTTCGTTTAACATACAAATTCTTGGGCACTCATTGATGACAGCCATCACTATCCAGTGCATCCACTTTGTAAAGCAGAGGGAATACAAATACATAACTCTGGCTTGCAATGATCAGTGCATTAACAAAAGAGTTTGCCATTTCAGTGATTGCTATAACTACCAACACAGTGCCACAAATAGCTCTTTCGCAGACACATCAGCTATAAAGCTGAATTCATTTCACAGTGCTGAGATCCACGGGCTAAATTCTTCCTTGTGCATGACAAACAGGGTCACAAAATTTTTTTAATCATAATTCTGATTTCTAGAGCAATGGAAAAAAAATAAATAAAAGGAAAAAGAAAATATTATTTACTTCCACGACTTGGAAGTATCTGAATTTCAGCTTCTGACTGGACCAGTTTTTACACTGAAGTTGCAGGGCCTTTGAGGCGAGGCCAGAAGCATCTATTTAAAGCAGATCAAATAAGATAGTCATACTGATCCACTCTGCCCTTACTATCATTGGACAGTAGATGAATGGTTGAGAGTAACTTTGGCACTCAGTACAGCCTGTTGATAATTTTCTGTTTATAAAAATGTGTGTCAGAAAACATCTGGAAAATGAAAACAAAATTCTTTGTGGAAACAAGTCCGTATCAATGACTCTTTCTACAGAGGAGAAACAAGGACCCCATAGACCTTGTCAGTCAGACTGCATTCCAGTGGAATATTTGGGGTTTTCAGCCAGTTGAACCCCAGCAGGATGGACTCCCTGGGACTGTACCCCAGCCACTAGTCCCTACACACCTGTGACTTGGGGAGGCAGGAGTGATGGGGGTCCCCTGGCCAAGCAGCCTGAGTGCAGGTCCCACCTGGGCCACCCAGGACAGTGTGTCAGCTCAGTGTGATGTCAGTTCCTAGTGGCACCAACACCCCTTGATCCTTCATGCCTCCTTCCCACTTTCCCACTGAATGTCAGAGGCTTTTCCTGACTAGTGCTGGCCTGCAGACCTCTTCACTTCACTGCTGGAAATAAGCGTGAGGGTTCAGGTTGGCTGAGGAGGAGCCTGCTCTCCTGTCCTTAGGAGCACCACCCAAAAATGATGGAGCCCTACAGTTTTGTCACTACTCCGAAACTACTCTCAGCAAAGGGTAGGAAAAGCCAAAAGCAAATCTGTATACCAAATTCAAGCAGAGCCACTCTGCTGTCTGTAGGAACAGTTGGACAGAAATGAAGGGAAACGAAGCATGCCTGACACGTGGCTGCTCTGTCGGCATGGTCCAGCTGAGAAGTTGCCAGCCACTCCCAGCCCTTCTGTTGAGGACACTTTCATCCAACCTCATGTCCTCCATTTGTACTCCTGGAAGAGGATGGGAATTTAGGGAGCCCTGGTTTCTTTTACAACCCAGTTCCACCTTTGGGTGTAACTCAGATTCAGAAGTCTCCCTGATCTATTGTTTATTACCTCAAGCAGAAGTATGTCTACCTCCCTTACACAAAATCCTTGCCTGTGACAACCACTTTGCAAAGGTAAAGCTGCAGCTCTCAGCTGGCCATTGCTGACCAGAAGCACCACGGCTGGCTAAGTCTTAATAAAGTGTTAACTTATCATAAGGCCTTTTCCAAGGATGCACCGACAGGAATAAACATTTTCACATGTAAACTTCAAACTCTACATATACATCCAACTTGCTGATCTTATTTAACAGGATGCCACCACCAGACTGACACATGCAGTTTATTACCAATGGTCAGTTTAGATAGGATGGTAACCACCTCTGAGATGACAATGAATTTGGCGATCCTATCATCCTTTCTCCTACAGGGTTGGCTTTAAAGGTTGGCTTTGAAGACAGTCAAGTGGAGCTTTTTCAGATAACTGGAAACACTTTTCTTTGAAAGCCACACGCTGTCATGTTGCTGGAGTGAAATGTTGCAATACTTTAGTGGCACATTTTTAATCTCTTCACTTGGAGTTTTTGTCACAGTTCGGAATACAATTTTTGAAAATATAAAAAAAATACAGCAGGATGGCATTTAAATTCCAAGACTCTCAAAGCCGACACTCAAAGGCTGGGTTTTCTAAGAAGCCCCTCTCAAACCACGCACGGGTTTAAGTGATGTAGCTACCCCAAGGCATGGAAGACAGTAAATCTGTAGCCAAGTTGTCTGAAGTAGTTGAGAGATGGAAAACTCAGTCAGATGCACTGGGAAATTATAGGTTTTGTTTTTTCACAAGGTACAGAGACACCTACATTGTTTGCTACTGAAAAATGGTATTTACAGTCTGTTTAGGTGAAATAATGTACTTTCATTCATGAAATTTAGAAGACCTGAAGGGTTACATTTTAAATAGCATTTTCTGTTGCCTGGGAGTTTTTACTGCAGAGCATAAGATACAGAAGTAAATGTAGTGTCTCCAGAACCTGAAAGCTAAAGTGGCAGTGCTGACATACGAAATAGTGAATAATACAATGAAAGTAGCCTGCTCTTCTTCTAATATGAGCTTGGAGATGTCAGTGCTGGTACTCTTCAGGGTAATAACATTGTGCATTATTAAAGACAAGATCTCAACAGCTGCTTAATGTTAATATAAGACCTCTGAACATATCCTGAGACACTCCATGTCAGTCCAATATTGGCATTGCAATTTTAACTTACAGTATAAATACCACCTTCTCTTATGCTTTGAGAATTTATTTCCTGTTTTGTCAGGCAACCATTAATCTCTTCTTAAAAAAAAAAAAGAACTGAATGTTCAACAATAGCTTCCAAAAGCTACCCATAGTTCTCCATATTCTTCTCTGAAGAAAAACAAAGTTATTTTAGGGTCAGCTGAATCACTGTCTCTTTCCTAGTCTCAGCGTTCAAGGCCATCTTCACTTCTCCTTAAGTGGAATTCCACTGTTTTCCAAGACTGAGCACTACTGGAAGCAGCTGTGAGTAGACTCATAAAGACCCTCACACAGGATCTGAGTTTAAATTCTAGCTGTTCACAAGCTGTGTGCTAGCATATGTTATAAGCAACTATAAATTGTGTACAGATGTGTGCTGGATTTCCAGTGTAGCCAAGCTAACAACATTGAATAACATCTCATGTTATTTGTAATTATACATAATGAATGTGCTGTCATAGAACAGAGTCCATGTTTGGGGCAGGATTTATCCGCTGGCTTTGGAAGAAAGGAGTAACTATGGGGTGAATTTAAAATAAGATTTTAAACACAACATATGCAAACTGAAGAGAGGAGACATTGCTGGGGAACATTTTATGTAAGGTGCTCAGCTTAAATGAGCACACAAGGCAGGACTTGAAAAAGGTTCTTTTAGAGCAGGCTTTGAAAGTCCAAAGACAAAAAAAAAAAATAGATAAAAGTAAAAAGAGAAAGGATGCAAACATTGTCCTAGCTGGAAACGCAAAGTGCCAACAAACAGCAAACAGAGGTAAGGAGCTGGGGGGAGGGGGGTGGGCAGGCAGAGAAAAGCCACTCTGAAGACCAGGGTGTGGGGAGATGAGCAACCTTAAAGTACCTTGAAAACAATCTCTGCTGTCCTCTTGTGAAAAACTGATGATTTTCATCAAGTGAAGATTAGTATGTTGCTTTGGGTAAGTTAGAGTTTGGAGAATAAATGCTAGGAATATTGACCATCTTTGTTGTCCACTGCATGGAGAGGGAAGACCCTCATTGCTCACGTACAGGCTGTGCCCTTTCCATGGGTCCAACAGAACAGCAGTGCTTGTTTTCCTCTCTTCTGACCAGTGGCAAACATCAAGCGAGTAAAGACAACCTGCACAGAAGAAACAGCACTTTTCTTTAAGCTGTGTGCACAAAGCAGTAAAGGAAAACCAAGGAAAAGGCCTGAATACACTCTCAAAATGTGAGCATAGGTTAGCTAGCAGCTGCCAGGAAATCAGACATCTGTGGTCTCTCCCACTCAGAGCACTCAGGAGAGGCCTTTCTGCATGTGCTTAATCTAATCGAAATCAAGGTTGCTCTGGTACCGCTACCCTGCCCATTTCCAGCTTTTTACACCCTTCTCCTCTGTGACTTCAGCACAGGCACTCATTTGATTGCATAGTGAAATGGTTCAGGGAGCTGGAAAAACTGAAAACTTACCATGAAATAAAATAATTAGCTTCCAGCCAGGTCAGTTCCCTGGATGGGATCTGCATGAAGTCCGAGAGATGCCAGGGCTAATGCAAGAGAGGAGACAGAGGTGTGCAGCCTTGGTCCACAGGGAAGGTGCAAGTTACAGTGACCTAGTGCTACGTTACCTCAAGCTGCCGTGGCAGCACACCCTGACACCTCTCAGCAGGTATCACAACCTGCTTTGCACCCACAGATCCATTTGGCCCTTTGGGGTAATACAGAGGGAAACCCTTTCTTAATAAACTTGTGCGCTTCCTCTTCCCCAGGTTGTCAATCCTGATCGAAAGAGGACTTGTCAGTTTAATGAGAGTACTGTTCAACAGACAGTAGCAGCAAATCATTAGTGAACAGCATCAGTTCTGACAGAGCTACAGCTTTCAAGATTCATTCTGTGTTTGGAGGTGATTTGCTACATCAAAACTGAGAAAATATATTAATAAGAAAAAGGAAAAAAAATCCATTACAGTTTGATTATATATTGCATTTTTGTTATTCAGCTTTCCTTGTGGTATATTCTGCTTGTATTACACATTCCAGTGCATTTCTCCATACACAGGGTATTTCCATCACTTGGCAGAGAACACGAAAACCTAAATGACGATCAGACTTTTCAGACTGTGTTGGAAAGGGTTTGTTAACAGAAAACACACGCGGTTAAATCACATCATATTAAATCAGCAACATTCATAACCCTGAGGCATGGTTTCTTATTATTTATTGACTGTTTACTCTTGACTCTTTGGACTACTTGTATCTCATGAGCCTGATTAGCTACATATCTGATGGTTATGTTCTCTCCTCCCTTAACATCCTTAGTTTAATCTGTGCAGGTCATTTTACTTGACCCACTTTGTCCAAACTTGTGATACTGCTTGGTTCCCTCAGAGTCTACCTTACAGTGTTGATATAGCTTAACACTGGCTGATCTCCAGCCTTTCCCTGCTGCAAACAAAAAGCCAAATACTCCCATCCCTTATCTGGGAGGGACAGCTGCAGCTGTACTTCCTAGCTCAATTTTAACTGTATATTTCTGAAAGATTATGTGCTACATACAAATTCAAAGTGAATATTTTGAAAAAGTATCTATGAAAAACATATAAAAGCACAGAAGAACTGACACTAGGAAGGGCTGTGGCTCAAAAATCCTGGATAAAATTAGCTTGTCTGCCTACAGACTGTACCTGTCAATGGGCAACATTGTTTTCTGCTATCTGATTGTCCCACTGACTTTTTTTGCACTGCATGTTACACTATTTCTTTGAGACCTCATAAGGCAGACCATATTTGACCGAAATGTTTCCTGATTTGCAGAATAGCTGCTCTGAATTACTTGACATTATGCCATATGATGATAGTAAGAGGTAGCAAGCTCTGCTACCATTTAATCAGTTTCCAGGCCGTGATAACCTGCAGCTGAGGAAAGGGACTCAGTGACAAGTTATGACTGGAGAGATGGTCTTTCATCTGAGTGTCTTTTGTAAGGGACGGTCTTTCACCTGAGCATCTTAAACGTCACCTTAATAGAGTGTTGTCATATTGGGCAATTGAGGAATTTAGTGGCAACGTGAAGGAATTCACAAAGAGCCTGTCATCAGCTTTCAGACCACAGACCTTATGGTAGACCTGGTATCAAGTACACAGTATACAGAGTAACTTGTCAAAAGAGTAAAATATGAAGGTAATGAATCATACATGCAGAATAATCCTGGCCTCAACAACAACAACAAATCATCTGTAGTTACTGTTTCTGGCCATTTAAATATTTTTCAGAGAGAAACAAACATAAGAGCAGCTGCTGCATCCCAAAGGTGCCTTGCTGCACCAAAGCACGTCCTATCTACATTGTTAGGACTTCAGCTGTAAGACTTACCATGCTCCACTGCGTTCCCAACCAGCATTCCCTACTTAACAGATAAGGAATTAGTTTGGTGATTACATTACTTCCATCAAATGCTCTCCTCTTTCAGCTATGCTGCTTGTCCTTTTGTTGTTTTATTGACCTCCATTTTCCAGGCCATTGCATTTCCAAACAGCGGTCTTCAGAAGCATTGTCCCATTAAGGAAACAATTTGTTTGCAGATTTTAACATATCTGGGCCTTATTGGTACCTGGTCGCATTTCTTCATCTGTCAGTTTGTTTCAGGAGGTTTTGCATGCCTTTACTGCCATTTTAATTGACTGATCTGGTTTATTAGGAGAAGCATTGCCGTAGCTGCTAGGAGCAATGCCCCAGCAGTAGATCCCATTGTGCTGATAGTCAATAATGCAGCTCCAGAGCTTCCCAGATTTCAGAGGCTGACAGAGAACTGCTTGCAAATTTTCACTATTGAAGGTTAATTGTCTTGCCTAAGAATGAGTGAGTTTAAACTCAAAAAGGTGACATGAACACCATAGCTGAAGTTGTAGGTGTTGGTCATGACTCTGTAAGGAATTCGGCATGGTCTCCCCAGTACACCAGGGACACGGTGTTGCCTTGTGCAAAAAGCGAGGCAGGAGCGTAACTTTGCTTTTCTCCTTCAAGACACTGTTGGCCAATATCTGTCTTCGTAACAAAGAAACCACAGAAACTTTAATTGGGATTCATCCTTATTCTGTGCCTGTGCTCTTTTTGTTTCCTTTCGTTTCAATATTGAACCAAGTTGCGGAGACGAAGCGTGGCCCTGTGGTGTTTCTCAAGGTGAACAGCTGAAGGATTCAGATAGTCACTCTCTGAATGAGCTTGCAGAGGCTAAGTAGCTAGATTAGGGGAGTACAGGTGGGAAAGCGATAAATCCCATGATCAGAGGCATTTACAACAAGCTATGAGACTCTGCTTTGTGCTGTTTGTTGCTTTAGGCTGGGGTTTTTAAATCCCAGTCTTTGTTGTTTTCCCAGCTTTGTTTGCTCAAGGCGAAGTGATTGTCGAATACCTCACACAGCGGCCCCTAATTCTGACTGGGACATCCGTAATACACAGCTGAGATGAGACACAGTACTAGCATGCAGAATGATGCCATTCTGGTTTTACTGTCGCTGGTATTTCCCTAATTTTACCATATGGCAGATGTTTTCAGTATGCTGTTTTCCCACACGCAGTTTCAGCCCCCATGCCAAAGCACAGCATGATGTACACTAAAGGCCACATTTTGGCAGATTTGCTCCCCTGCAGTTGTGTCATGCAAGATCTGACCGGTCCCCAGACAGCAACAGAAATGACGCTGGATTCTCCTCATTCTGAAAAGAGCATCATGGCAGGTTTTTAGCAAATTTCTTTTGACAGACCCTGATACTGAAGGAAAGCGAGTAATTTGTAAAGACTGGCTTGTAATGTACCTCTCCCTGTATGGCACAAGGTTGTGGACTGACGTTATTTTTACCATCCTTATGTTACAGCTACAGACTTGATTGCTGAAGTCTCCTTTCGAATGCTCAGCAGCAAAGGGTTACTGCTCAGGAGCCGACCGCTGAGCGCCTTCCGGCTCTTCGCAATTGTAGGATAGATGCGCCCTCCCGTGTACCAGCTCCGAAGTGTTTTTACAGCCACCGCATTTGGAGACCAGAGACAACTCTCCAGAGATACGGAGATCAGGTTTTTTAAACAAAATATAGTCAAATAGCAACTCTGCCCAAACTCTGTTTGAATCATCCAAAATTTATGGATTAAATTTTTAGTTTGGAAGATATGGAGAAGCTTAGACTTGCAAAACAGATAGCAATAAAAAGAGTGGGGTTGGCACCCCCCATTTGGCTTTTCCGCTTGTGCAGTGAATCCTAGTCAGAAGAAACAAATGAGTACATTCTCCAAGAAGTTTTGCTACTCCCAAAGCTGGTCTGATAAGATTTTGTACATCCACCTCCATAAAAGCAATAAAATGTCAAACAGAGCAGGGTAAAGAAAGCAACGTTTCAAGGTAACAGTCACTTTGCATGAACATCTTTAAAGGAGTGTAGCATCAGCTGTACATTTTAATTTCAGGGAACCACTGGAATTCAGCCAGCATCACTGAGAAATCTTTTATTTTTTACATACTTTGATTTTGATACCATCATCCCTGCATGAATTCACCACAAAACACTGAATCTCTGTCCAACAATGTACTGCATTTTTTCAAGGGTCTGGGTTTCTTTCTGAAGTATTAGAGCATATCAGGGAATGGTAAGGTGCCTGTGTTACACAGCTGTAATGCAGGAGTCTCTAACTGACCAAGAGAGTGGCTTTGTTGACAAGGAAAAGCTCCTGGAGATAATTCTGGTTCAAATGGCAGGAGAGTTATGCCAGCTGTTTCTTTATAATATACCACATAAATGCCATGGAGTGGGAAGGGGAGGTATTCCTATTGCCCATTTTCATGTAGCTGACTATTCCACCTCAGGATGTCTCTTCCCCAGAGTGACTGGGAGCAGGACGTAGGTTAGAGGCCGTCAGCTGTCTCCATATCTTTGCCTCTTTATGCTCCCTGGAAGCAACCTAAAGGGATCAGCTGAGTAATGTAGGCAGCAAGCCAGCAGCTTAAAACTGGGGACTGTGAAGAATACCTTTTTGAGTAACAACATAGCTGCCTCAAAATATGCTTTGCCTTCCTTCTTTCTTTGTACTGCTATCCAAGGTGGTACAAGTGATTGCAGTATCTTTCTTTGGGTTAGAGATGAACTGGACTCCTTTCCTTTCAATGGATTATCCAGTCAGATTAATTTTTGTCTTTTCTTCTTTTTCCTTCTTCTTTTTCAAAACAGAGTAATATTTTTGTCTTTGGATGGTTTTCAGGCTATTTCTCTTCATCTCCTATTGTAGGTTGGGAAATTCCAGATGTATTTTGTTTCCATTGATCTATTTTGCCTAGTCACCATAAATTTCAATCTTCTCCCTCTGCTGCATTTATCCCATGAGTTGTTTTAACTGGCAGTTTCTTTAATAGTCCTTGTTCACGTATGAGATTTTCATAGCTTTGAGCTACTTCATTTCTCTAGAGAGGAAATTAATTTGCACTTTAAACATAACCAAGACTTAGTCTCCATTCTGACACTGGCAGCTCTTACGCTGTGGGCTGCCTTAGATCTATCAGTATTTTTTCTTTTTTTTTTTTTTTTTTTACCCCAATTTGTTTCTTTCCTTTAATGAAAAAAAATCTCAGTACTGGAACCTGATTTCAGATCCTGAAATTACAGTTCCTTTCACTCAGGCCAACCAAGAAAGAAACCTGCCAATTACTTCAGAAGTTAAAATCACTCGCTTTTCAATAAGCCAGAAGCTGATGCTGTATCACTTCCTCATTCTGTAGCTCTTGTTAGTATGCCTTAAAACCCAGAAGGAAAAAAAAATCCTATAAAGAAGACTCTATAAAAGAGGAGATTGAAGTTTGAGCTATTACTAAATGCTCAAATATATTTACTGTATACAATACGAAGTTACCACATAATATGACAGACTAGGAAGATGCTTTTACAGTTCAACACTTATGGACCAAAATTGGATTTGACAAAACATCCAACACTGCACACAAATGTTTCCCAGAGGGTTGTTTTTTTTAACTGAGTTTATAACATAGCTAGTAGGATTTATTAATCACCAAGAGATTGTCCAAGATATATATTCTCATGCATGCTGGGTCTCAGGATGCCAAAACTATGCTGTTTGAAACCAAGCCTCTATATTTATGCTGTATTAATCCATTCTGTACAGATACTAGGTAGGTACCTTGGATGAATTCCACGGTACATTACCAATTACAGTGCCTGTTCCCTCTAACCATCATTTTCCTCTAAGTTAGATGAAATTTGGGGTTGTCCTGCCTGTCAGAAAGGAGTCTAACAGTATCTCCATGAAGAGTTCAAAGCAGTCTAATGAACTGAAAGCAATAATTCACAATGAAAAGGTGCATCTTCACAAAAAAGATGTATTCCTGCTCAATAAAACTTGATGTAGTTTCCCCTAGATCTGCCTGATAACTTGAGATTGAGAGTACCACTGTTGTCTTACAGAAACTTTCTACATCAATACCTCAAAATACAACCAATAAACACAAGTAGAAAGGCAAAAGTTTAATATTATTAATTTAGTTGAGGAACAGTGATTTAGAGTGGGTTAGCTGGGCTGTGATACAGAGATGGGTCTTGCTAACTAAAGAGAAGATGATGTGTAGAGTTTGCATTGAGGAAGCTTTACGTTGCAAAGTTTGCTGTTTCTCCTGACATGGAAAAACACTACAACCTCGTTCATAAAGATGAATGCAAGGTTTAAAAAAGCTTTGAAAACTAGTCTAACCTCTAATATGCAAACACTGTATGCCACTCCCTCCCACAGGCAAGTACTTTCAGCTAGCCATTGGACTCAAACTGAGTAACAGCCTCCAATTTCTCGATTGCTAGTGCTGTGGATTGATAGCAGTGTTCTTCAAGAGTTTAGTTTCACAACAATGAAGTAGTTGTTGTGTTTATCCTGTGGATTGATAATGTGTTACTGGTGGATTACTAATTTTGAACTTTCTTGAGTTTTTTTATACAACACATTCAGTCAGAACACAGTTGGGCCATTATACCATTTCTGTCTTCCAGAACAATGTGCAGGTACATGAAGTGAACACAGTGTCACACTCCTTTGTGGTTTGGGAAGCTGGTCAGCGAAGCAGGACCTCCTTTGGCCATTTGTAAAGCCCTCACTCCCTTCCAGATGTCACCGTCCCAGCCAACACTTCCCTGTAGTGTTCAGCAGTTTTGTCCAGGACACTGACAAATGCACAGTCCATTCTGTGCAGTAGGATCTTTATCTTCCTCACTGTCTGGAAAACAGATTATACAGTTTGGATGCTACTTACATAGGAAGAGTAAACCCTACTGTTACTATTACTTTTGGTTAGGCAGAATGGGAAATTGTCCCCTATATATTTTACTTAGCAGCCTATAATATTTATTTACATAACAAGTGGTAGGAAGAAGAACCCAGTGCAAAGATCCCATTTTAAAATGAAGTAATTTGTCAACATTTTTTTTCCCCACTCGTTTCAATTTGCATACAAGGATACTACGTTTTATCTCTAGCTGTGCTACAGGGCTGTAGTTTATTCACAGCAGGAAAGATAGCATATTTTACTTAGCAGCCTATAATATTTATTTACATAACAAGTGGTAGGAAGAAGAACCCAGTGCAAAGATCCCATTTTAAAATGAAGTAATTTGTCAACATTTTTTTTCCCCACTCGTTTCAATTTGCATACAAGGATACTACGTTTTATCTCTAGCTGTGCTACAGGGCTGTAGTTTATTCACAGCAGGAAAGATAGCAAATATATAACCGCTCTGGAGCTGGAACTAAAGCATAGCTAAGTAAGGTTGATGTTACAGTACAGTAGCTGCAACAAACAAGTCAATGTGTCCTTCAGATTATAGCTAATTTGGGCCATGTGTAACATAAAATTTGAACTTCAAGTGTGCATTTTAAAAATGCGTCTGAGAGAATTTACGATTCTTTCTAACATACGTACAGAATTGCAGTTGCAAATTATAATTGCTAGCAGCCACTTTAAAACATGCAAAGGACAATGCTGACATCTAGCTATGCTTTTGTCCCCCACGCTCCTTTAGCGCCGATGGAGAGGCAGAGAAACTTTTCGGGTGCGACTCAGTTGGCACAGTACAGAGGTCTCCGTAGAGGCAGTGAGCAACGGCACCTGGAAGGACCTGTTTCTCTCCATCAGCTACTAAAGGAGTGTGGGCCAAGCTCAGATGTAGGTGTCTGTATACCTGACTTACTGTAAAACTGGGAAGATAATAACTTGCATAAATATAACAAAGTGACTACTTAACCAGCAATAACTCTCGTCCACCAGCATCCCCCTGTCAGCCCAATTATTTTGTATTTACTGCTTTTCTTGTGGAGTGCATGTTGGATTTGGGTATCTTTTGCTGGCTACAATTGCTTTTAACTTTAATCCGAGAATACCTTCAATATTATTTCTGGAGTATTTCCATAATAAATACAATTTTCCACAAACAGGTGTCCTGGGATGGGGAAAGATTATTCCTCTTACTCTGTTGTGCATAACAGAAATAGTATCAGCCAGAATGATCTGAATCATCACAACTCTTAGGTCACAGGGGAGGACGGCACTTTCAACACCTGGCTGGCCCTTGCCATCGAAACATTCCCATAAAGTCTGTCGAGCAGCCTCTGCAGTGGGAATGTCATGGCTGCTTCACCTGAACAAGGTGTCTGCCGCCCAGTGTTTTGATGACAGCGATGGAGAAAAACGTACTCCTTTTTCAAGCTTACATAAAATTTTCCACTGATGCAATAATGTTAAAATATCTGGGAAAAAAATGTAACAACAAAACCTTTTCTTTACTGATATGCCAACTTTATTCATTCCTGCAGGCAAAAGCTGAATTATTTATTTGCATGAGATAATGTATTCTGTAAGGCTGCAGCAAATACCTGTTGATGTCTTAGCATAAATTTTTACTTGATCAGTAGGTATAGGACAGAATCTTTTTCTCCAGATATATACCTATTGTTAACTACAGTCTAAAAGTGCTTCCACAAGCACTGCTTTGAGCTGGATTTACTGACTTATTTTTAGTCCAAAATTGATTAAAAATTGCCAAGTTTGTTGAGTGGCCTTAGTTGTTAAAATGACCTTTTATGAGTGAGATAGCCATCTAACTATTGATAAGCCTGGGCATTTTGTTAGCTCCTGTGAGCTGTCATGACAGTGAAGTATTTTGTACTTCTGCTGCTGCTAAAGAGTGAACAGAATTGATCAAATGGGCTGTAGCAGGAACTGTTCACTGGAAATCTGTTATTTCTGTAGGAAGATGGAGAGACATGAAAATAACCTGAATTTCAAAAAGCTCTGTGTCAGAGTCTGCATCCCAAGTTGGAGGATGAAGTTGGCCAAATACTCCAAGAGGCACACTGTCTTCATCCTTTCTGGAAATCAGAAATCAGTGGGAATAAAACTCTTCTATTCTCCCTTGTTCTGTTTTTTTCTTCTCTTGCTATAAATTCAGAATGGTCTTCTACCCATGAGGAGGATCTCTGAGTGGACACAGGGAAGTGATGGTTGGATAAGAAATTTCTGGAACTACGTGGATTAGCCCCCCAGACCCCAGATCTCACAGAAATGAAATCTCAGTTGTGAAGGATATGTAACAGGAAGATCAAAGCAAGTATGTACACTAAATCTGGATTCATCTGATAACAAAGGCAGTCCAACAGACATGGCAGTAGACTTCTGGTACAAATTTTGGCCCTTTCTGGCTTACGTTTCTAGATAATTCTGTATTAGGCACAAAATGAATAACTGCACTGTAGTTCAGACTTTGAAGCTTGTGCCTGGAAGATAAGTTTCCAAAGATCTCTGCGTGCTGGTGGCAAATTCAAACTATTTTCTTAAGTTGAGGAAGCTTGATCATAAGCATAAATGTGTAAGTCCAGTTCAAACAACTATGTTGTCGTGGTTTAACTCCGG
>NW_010229763.1:0-6119 GCF_000690775.1 Eurypyga helias | reverse complement strand
GAGGTGAGCGAGCAGCTGTGTGGCATTTAATTGCTGGCTGGGCTTAAACCACGACCAATGGCTATGAAATTACTCATCTCAGATCACTATTAATATGTGTAACTTACATAGCACAAATCACATTGAAAGGCACAACTACATCAATAAGGTACTCAGAGTTACTACAGAAATGAAAAACGTGAATGCAGGTGCAATATTCACCTACTAGTTCATTCAGTTATACTTCAATGTTATCTCCTTGTCTTAACTTGTTCAAAGCTCTACTAAGAAACACCAGGAAACTGCTGAAGCTGCAATTTATCAGTTTTAGCATAAGGTTTCAAATAACAAACATCTAACTTTGTTCATTTACAATCTGTGGGCTTCCAGTCTAATAACTAAGAGTTAAACTTCTCTGATCCAATCAATGTTTAAATACATTATTTATAAATACACAGACTCAAGCAGAATAACCATATACCGAACTACCACACTGCTTCAATTACACTAGAAGACATGCAGCCCAACACGCAGGCCCAGTTCTGAACCTGCTTTCACTGATGTCTATCCAGAAACCTGGACCGTGACATTTAAGCACAAGACACACCACATATATATTGATGAAATATAACTTGAGAAGCCTAAGCAGTCACTCATATTAAAGATACACCAACAAAACAAACAACAAAAAAAACACACACCACCTCAAACCAACCCCTCCTTCCCCCTAAAAAAAAACCAACACAGGGAGGAGGGGGATGAGGGATGAAAGGTTTGTTTTAAATTACAAATCTGCTTTTAATTTGATTGAATTGTGCTACAAAAATTGTACCAGACTAGTAATGTGTTTCATGTTTTAGGAAAGCCTCCTTTTCAATATTTTTCCCGTTTGTTTTTTAAGACAGAAACAAGCAAAACAAAACCAAAAGCATACCACACTATGAAAGCTCCGAGAAACTGAATTTGGTATTTTTAAATCTATCTATGAAATAAAACTGGGACTATAAGGTACCTGAACAACTGAATATGTTTTAGGTTAACAACTTTAAAGACACTGTTAACTTATAATGCCCTGAAAATACAACGCAGAATTGCTAAGAACTAGTGCTTAAATGTCTACATGTACTTGTCAGGCTTCTAAACCATTAAAAAAAAAAACTTGATTGAACTCATCCAGCAAGACAACAGAAGGAAAGACCACCAGACAAAAATGCATCACTTCTAATTATTTTTACGTTTTTTTTAATTTTAGCTTTCATTTTAGAATTAAACCAATAAAATGGTAACAAATAATTTGAAGACATAAGCGTTTTGATATTCTGTGTGTTGGAGAACGTTTAAAAATCTTTAGGTCACAAGACAAAAATAAAATTCAGAAAAACATGCTTTAAAGGAACATAAAGTCACAACAGAAGCCAGAAACCAAAACAACAGACCCACAAACGTAACAATGCTTTGCAAAGATTTGCTTCATCAGCATACACCACATCTACACATTACCATGCAGCTCGGGGCATCCCTATGACAGCAGCACTAACCACTTGAAAGCTACGTACACTCATCGAAATTACCCTTGTCATTTGGAGAGAACTTACTCCTAATTGCTACACAGTAAAGTCCTGCTTCTGATTGTCACTAAATAACTCAGTGGAAGTAAGCTATCATCTTTAAAGCAGATATGAAACCTAGAACATCTGAATTTGTTAGAATAATAGATAAAACAATAATTTCAGAAAGGAAGTAGCTCTAGGACAGAAGGCAAAAAGCTTTTCAAGAAGCACTGAGAAAATAAGAACTGAAGCGTTACCTTCCCTTTCTCCTTTTAGAAGTTTCTGCAGCACACAAATGCAGAGGAAGAAAGGAATAAATTAGAGCCTATAGGGAACAGCAGCATGACTGCAAATTTAAAGGCACACAAACACTGGACTAAAGTTTCTCAAACAAAAAATTCAGATTTTTTTTTTTAGCTCCTAGGGATCAAATGACAATTGATGCTTTCGATTTCTTTTTGTTCACTTACTTTTGAGTGGAGTACCAGAGTACAAGAGTAAATGGCTAGGGGGGATGGGACAGGAATACGCACTCGCTACACGCCAAAAGTGTTCCCTTATTTTTCTTTCACATTGTTACATCTTGCATGCAATAAAAATAGGTAAAACTTTTTCAGACAGAAAGTATTTGCACTTTATTTAGTAAGCAAGATGATCAAAGACCAATATTGAGGACTATGCCCTCCTCCAATGCTTTGGGAGATCAAATCCAAGATAAACATTCAGGAAGTCTCATTTGCCTCTCACCTTATTTTCTCCTCTTCTACAATCTTAGTACGGAATGTACATAAAGTAAATTTAGAAAAACTAGTAAGAAGCCCCTCTTTCGCCTCCCTTTAACATAATCTCAACTGTGTCATGAGGACACACTCAAAACACAGTTTTAAACTTCAGATCAACAAAATAAGTAGTTAGTCTACATCTCCAAGCTTCAGAAATCAAACAATTAAAAATAACTGTAAATGTGATTTTCTTCCCTTAGCTTCCATCTATAAACTGTTTAAAGAAGACCCTAAGTTAAAACTAGCAAGAAAACCCAGAACATTTTATGTAGACAGAGAAAAATACAAGTTTTTCTCTCTTTAACCTGATTTCAGGAAGTAGACTGTAGCAAAATAGTATCAACAAATATTAGAGACTGACTTACAGAAAAGAAAAAGAAGTAGTTTTTACTATATGCCACATGTTCCGGGATGGGAAAACAGGGTAAATAACCTATCTAATTTTTAAGTTACTATAACATCAGCTGTAAACAAACCATCTCACCTGTTCTGAGATGAAGACATATTCCGAAGAACTGCAGTATGATGTTGGCAAAAAGAAAAAAAAACAAAACAAAACAAAAATGGTACAGAAGATCAAACAAACACCTGATCCCTCTTCTTACACAAGCAAGGAGATACAAAAACCCCAAAAAATTAAAGGAGAATGTCTACCGTTTATAAATAATGTATAGCTTATCTAGAGAATCAATTGACAATGAACTGTTATAGGTTTGAAAGTGCTGCCAGAGTTAGGAAGGAAAAAACCCAGAATATTTAAGAAAGAAGCATCAAAATAAAAGGGTCTTTAAAATCCCAGAAGAGAGAAGAGTAAAAGTCAGAGAGCTGTAGGACAAACCAATCTGCTCCTATATTGGAGCCCTCAGGAGTCGGTCACTCCTTTTGTGTTGTAAACACCTTTCCCAGGGTTTGGTAAAGTTTTGCATCTGTTTCTGAACCATCTGTGCTAGCGGCTATTTGAGACAGGTTACAGGAATACTTGTTTACTCCTGTATGAAAATTTCTGTGTTTCTAAGAAACAAAGAAAACAGCAGCAAAATAAATAGCAGTAGGAAAAGTATCTATACTCCAAGTTAACTTTCCGACAAACTCCAAATCACTTCTCAAGCAGCTGTTATTCTTGTGCATAACACAGCCTGGACTAAATGACAGCTAATCTGAGAGAAGGGAAATTAACTACAGGCTTAAGAAGAGTTGCTGTGACACTGATCTTTTCAGAAAATTTACTCTTCTTAGTATTACACCAATTTTACCAAATGTCACTGTAATCAAAGCCGATTTCTAAAAGTAAGAATAAAATGTAGTTATTTTCTAAGATGCTGAATTTTGATTCAACAGCACTTAAAAGGCAGACGTAGGCAATGGCACTGCTACAAATTTGTCATTCCGTGGCTATTTCATCCTTGATTTGTCCTCTACTGAATGACAAATCTCATGTTACCAAAATGAACTAAGGACTGCTTAATTATCAACCAAAGGAACTTATCAAACTTCTAATTCTCAGCATGAAATAACTAAGTTGCATGAATGCTACTCGCCCTTAAATGAGGGCTTCCACATGACAGATCTGAAGGAACAGCACTGAATGCTTAAACACATGACACTAGTCGGAATTCACTGTCCTTGTGGAAAAGATTTGTGAAAAGTGATTCATGAAAACAAGAAAATACATACACACAGACAAGCATATGGATTTCTGTAAACCTGAAGAGATCTTTCAGTTTCATGATCAAATTTGTGGTCAAAGTCAAATACAAAGATTGATTCTAAACTCAAACAACAAGGGCACTTACCTGGGACATTTGAAAAAGGACTTTGAACCTAGATTCCTACGTCCTGGATTAACACTCCCAACCAAGGGACAATTAGCCTTACCAGACAGACAGATAGATGTCTCTTTTGTTCAAATACTTAATAGACAAAACAAAAAATTGGAGAATCACAAATTCATGGGATGGCACAACTATTACCTGATCAGTTCTGACAAACCCCAGATCCCTGGGCTGTCAGTCAAAGCAACAAAACTCAGGTTTCGCCATGCAACTAGGGTAAAAAAGCCACATGATACAAATTATCTGGTGCCCTCAGAGTAAGGAAACTCTTCTTCTCATCATGTATCTTCAGAAGCTCCAAAATACTGGGTCACTGACTTGAACAGATTCCAAAACACACCAGCCACTGCCAGTATTGCCAAAAAATTCCAAGCAACAAAGGCATCTCACAGTTACACAGTCTCATGTTCAGTGTTTTCACAACCAAACACTTCTGTGGACAAGTAACACTACTTTTCTAATACTCAAAAATATGTGATGCCGTTACCTACTACGTTTGTTTGGAAGAACCAAACATCGAGTGTACAGTCAGTCTAACTCTCCACATTAATCTGCCACAGAGAAGACCCTTGTTCTGCACTGAAGAGGGTCTCTAAATGCCTTCAGGCGGTCATGACCCATGCAGATAATGGGTAATAATATCATTAAACCAATTTTATATGTTCTACAGTCTTCTCACTGTGAGGCTATGCACAGCACAGGAGAGAGCAAAAAAAATGTCCGGTCTGATTTTCATACAACAAGGCTCACACCATAAACTGTAACCAAGGATTTGCATTCCCTCCTCCTTTTTTGTCCTGAAAATACCTGAACCTCTCCGTTACCTGCACTAAAATGTAATCAGTGCACATACACCAACACACCCTACACAGGAAAATGCAGACAAAAATTTCTTCAAGGTGGTACAACATAGAAGCTTCCTGAAAAAAAACAAGAGATTTTTTTAGATGGGATAATTACATCTACACATAATCATGCTTGCGGATGCTCCTTGCGAGGGGTTGTATTTTCCCACGCATGTACACAAAGAGCTGCACTTCCAAAACTCATTGGGAACTCGGACTATTAACTAAGAAAATAATTTCTTTAAATACTTCCCTCAAGCAAGTTAAGTGTCAGCAGGAGCCCAGATCCCCATCCCATAAAAACTTATATCCAGCGTATTCGTAATAAACACAAATTCTTTCTGCCTAAATCCTTCAAAAAGTGTGAAACTGTACTGTAACTGATCAATTCAATAATGCTGCTGACATGATTTAAGAACGTTCTTTCAACTCTTTTCTGTAATAATGCATATCTGAAAGAAAAATTCATGCTATTTTCCTGTTTTAAAATAAATTATTATTTACAATAGTTTAATCAATTTACCTGGCTTTGGAGCTGCCTGAGACACGAGCATCTGGTGGGTTCTAAACATTCGCAAACACAGCATCTTTGCCGAATGCACCTTAGGTGGTAACACGTTGCCAAAAACGGGAGTTGAGCACCCACTAACAGCAACACGCAGAAGGCTCGCCATTACGCCCAGACCTCACGGCAGACTCCTTGCCACGTATGGAATCCCTGCTGCACATGTGAAAACAAAAGCAAGAAATACCGATGATACTAGACAGAAGGTATGTAAACGCAGCAGTTTAAGGCTGGTCGGGCCTGCCAGTAGCCATGAGGTGACGATTTCCCCCCACCCTTTCCATCTAGAAAACAAAATCAACTTTTTTTTTCAAACTGAGCAGGACAACTACCAAAGTGGAGTAACGAGCCCACGGGTCAACCGACGTTACAAGCCGACGGGGTCTGTGACTCAAGACCATTTCCTTCACACCGTCGCTCTAAACGCGCAACGCTGACACCGTAAAACCTCCCGCGCTCCAAGGACCGTAGGATTGTTGGTCTCCAAAAGTCCAGCCGTACGGGCAGTGCGAAGCCCAGGGAGCGACCCTGCGCGGGACGGCAGCTCGCGGGCACTCGGAACGGGG
>NW_010229762.1:0-3045 GCF_000690775.1 Eurypyga helias | reverse complement strand
GGTTGTGACCCCATCATAGAAGGCCTTCTGTTGCCCAGAAGGGTTATTGTGTCTCCATCCTCAGGGATATTCAAAACCTTACTGGACACAGCCATGAACATTCTGATCTACCTGATCCTGATTGACCAGGACAGTTGGACTTGATGATCTCAAAAGGTCCCTTCCAATTTCACCAATTCTGATTCTGTCATTTTATTGCTGTTGGTTGTTATCTAAAGGTATGTTATATCAACTGATACCTCATGGCCTGTTTGTAAACTAAAGCTTGCTTTCTAGTGACAAAACAACAGTTATATGTAAATAACAGAGTCATTATTTTAAAATCCCTTGATAGGTGATTATCAGGATAGCAAAAGATGTGCAAAGTTTAAGAAAACATTCAGTTACCCTACTTTTGCTTTAATAGCTTGTTTCTTGAGAGCAGTGAAAACCATTAATTGTTACTCCAATCTGAATCATCAAAAACAAACAGAAGACTTTAAAGAGGCATTGAAGGTGTGATTAGAATAATCTGAGCTCAACAACAAAGTCATAAGCAATTAAAAATATAGCAACAACAGCACATAGAGGTAGATGTGTAATGAAGTTAATATTATGTAAAAATCAACAGGATGTCTTCCAGGTCCACAGAAAACCATTAAAATCCTAGAAATGCCAATGAGACAATGAAATGAGCTGCAGCACAAGAAGTAGAGACGGGGAACTTAATCAGATGAATGTAAGAACTAAAAAGGCAATAAAATAACTAGTGTTGTGCTATTAAAAAATTAAAACTCCTTCTGCTCATAACATAAATAAACTAAGTAAGCAAAACAGGTGTGTTCCTACCTTTGAAATAGCCACTAGAAAATGTAAATGGACAATCTTAAAAAATCATGGTAATGAAAAGTTATTATAAGAACACCGAAGTAAATGGGTTCAGCAAAAATGGAACTATTTTGTTTTCCCTGAATACAATCACCCCCAAGGTATCATTCCACTAGTTCTGCAAAGTCTTAAATATTCATCTACTGCCATGTATTCCATTAAATCACTTCTTCCTTTGGTATCTATCAAGGAGCATATATATACATTAAAAACACACCCCTAATTTATCTTCTTTCCCTTTTGGAATATTAATATACCACTAACAATATTTTTTTTAAAGAGAATTTCTGTAGTATGTCATTACTTATTCATTTTAAAGATTTGCAAAACCCAGCTTTCATGATCCAAGTGTTTAAGAAACTGTGGGGAAAAAAATTATTTTGGCTACTATTAACACTTTATCTATTGATACAGGGGAAAATGTTATACAAAGGAGTTCTTGGGAGGATCTTATCAATGTGTATAAACATCTGTTCTCTGTGAATCCTGTTGTACAACATGTTTTCTTTGTCTCAAATACAAAATAGAGGTATCTATTATCTTTTTCTCTTCCTTGTAATTATGAAATTTTTCTTTGTCATTTAATATTGTTCCTATGTAATTCATAGGATTTATTTGATTCCAAATGTATTCTAACTCCTTGCTACCCTTATTTGCATAACAACTTCCCTCCTTTCCTTCCAAGAAGAAAGGCTACCATAATAGTATTTAATTTAATATATATTGTTGCTATTTCATTTGTATTTAAATTGTTAAATAATTATAGTTTTATAATTATTAAGTTATAGTTCAATATATATCTAATAGTTTAAAAACAGAAGCTGTGAAAAATATTATTTTCTGAACTGACCACTACAGACCAGGAAAGACACACTAAGGTAATGGAAAAATCACCAGAAACTTATATGTGGGACAGTAGATCACAACCTGACCTCTATTAATTGTGACAGAAGTTGAGGTGATTGGCTCCAACCAGAACTAGACATCTAAATGCCACATTTTGGTTTCAGATTGAACTTCACCTTTATAATCAGGTAACTTAAGACTCAAAACTGTTTCTACATGCAGAAAGATAATTATTTTGAGGAGGAACCATTGACTTTAGGGAACTGACATTCCTTAACCACATCAACATCTCTGTTTCTATTTTCATGTAACATCTCTTAAAGCTTTTATTTAGGTTTGATACAACCCAGAACATGATTGTGTATACATTAAAAATACAAATTCATCTGTATAAATACACATGTGCTGGTTTTTATTGGGATGGAATTAATTTTCGTAACAAGAGGCTATGTTTTGGATTTGTGCAGAGAAGAATATTGACAACATACTGATGTTTTTAGTTGTTGCCAAGCCATGTTTATATTAAGCCAAGGTTTCTTCATTTTATCATACTGTACCTGTGTTCCCAGCTTCTTTTCTAAGGACAGCAGGCCCATAAGACATATATCAGTATATAAGATATGGGGAGTATGTAAGTTGTGGGAAGTTGGCCAGGGTGCTTTCTCGAGGCACTTTCAGACTCTCATGGGCTCTCTCTACCTCTGTCTCTTGCTGCTCAAGGACTGGCTCGTTATCGGTTGGTGTGTGGTGAATGGATGTATAATTTCGCCTTTTTTTCCACTGCTCTTTTCCTTTCCATTACATACTTCGATAATTATTTTTATTTTTTTCACTATTTCAATTTATGTTATTACTATTTTTCCATTACATAATATTATTAATAGTAATATGATTATTTATTTTATTTTGTTTTATTTTATTTTGTTTTGGTTTGTTTTGTTTTAAAATATTAAACTGTTGTTATCTCAACCCATGAGTTCTCTTACGTTTTCCTCTGATTCGGTCCCCCATCCCACTGTGGGAGGGTGAGATGTAAAAACATCTGGAATGCTTGTTTGCTGAGTCGGTCTAAATCATGACAACTTTCATATCTCATATCCACTTTCAAGTCTTAAAAGCTGAATTCCCTGTCACAGATAGATTTTTTCCTGAAAAAAGAAATCAACCAGACAGCAGCATTACCTATTCTGAAAACGGTGAAGTGAAATACATTATCCATTCTGAAATTAATAATTTGTAGAATCACATCAACATAGAATCATTGAGATAGGAGAAGACCTCTGGAGATCATCTAGTCTAACTAGGACAGAGGACGAGCAACTGATGTCATCT
>NW_010229761.1:0-1110 GCF_000690775.1 Eurypyga helias | reverse complement strand
CCTGACCCCTGAGGAATGCTGCTCAGCACTGGTCACCACTCAGATAAGACTGTGATACAACAGCCTTATCTCCTTGTACATAGTGGCTTCTTTGCCCTGGGAATGATGTAGTTGGAGCCAACCAAACCAAAGTCAAGTCTCATTATAAGCAGCACCGCGTGTGGCACAGCTCTTCCCCCTGCACACACTGTAGTTTTGCCACTGGTTTGAACAAACATTCATGCCTGGGTCCAGTTCCTACTGACTTACAAACATGACCTGTGCCAGGGCAGTGACTCGGTGACAGAGACCTGGGAGGAAGCTGTTCTCCGAGGGGTTTGTTTCCCTTGGAGTTGGGCATCCGTTGGCGCTGTGTGGCAGCATCCCTTCTCGGGGATGCTCACATCTGCTGCCTTTGGGTATGCTTTTTCAGCAGCTAACCCAACACGGATCTGAGCGAATCAAGGCACTCAAATGCTCTCTCCTGCTGTCGTTTGGAAGGCTCTGTTGCCCTCGAAAATCCACGTGAGCTTTTTCTGTCACTTCACAGGCTTCTTGAATGAAGCTCTTTCCAGTGTCAGGATGTAAACTGTGGGATCAGGCTCTTACCCTTAAAATCTGTGTATTAAGTATCGTGTATCTTATCTATATAGCTGTTGAACTGATCAATAAACACTCTACTGGTTACATTCATCCTCCCAAGCTAAGGGATCACGCACCACTGGCATTGAAAAGGCTGAATGATTTGCCCCGGTTCATGCTTTTGAATAAAATTGACAGCTATGAGATGGAAATGTTCAGCTCTTTTTTTTAATTTGCTGCAGGAAAGATTTATCGGCCAGAGGTGAAGTCTTTGACCCAGTTTTGTCCTGTCGGGGTCTCTCTGAACGCCTTCACGAGCTGCAGCAGGAAAGGAGGAGTCCCCAGCACTGCTGATTGCAGGTATGTTACCCCCTGGCATCGCTGACACTCCTGCGGGCCTTTCGGGTACCTTGGGAGGGCTTCTGCAGGGATGCTCTGAGGTTGCTGCAGCACAGGACTGGGGCGATGTCCCCCCCAGCATGGTGGGCCGGGTACCTCAAGGTGCCCCATCCACTGGCAGGGAATGGCCATGGGGGAGAGGAGCCCTCG
>NW_010229760.1:0-4846 GCF_000690775.1 Eurypyga helias | reverse complement strand
AGGAGGCTCAAGGGGGTCCTTATTGGTCTCTTCAACTGCCTGAAGAGAGGTGCATGAGACGTGGGGGTTGGTCTCTTCTCCCAAGTGACAGGACAAGAGGAAATGGCTACAAGTTGCACCAGGGGAGGTTTTGATTGGATATTAGGAAAAATTTCTTCACTGAAAGGGTTGTCAGGCATTGCAACAGGCTGCTCAGGGAGGTGGTTGAGTCACCATCCCTGGAGGTATTGAAGAGACATGTAGACGAGGTGCTTAGCGACATGGCTTAGTGGTGGACTTGGCAGTGGTAGGTTAACAATAGGACTTGATCTTAAAGGTCTTTTCCAACCTAAACAATTCCATAATGCTATTAGAAAATCTTTTGCTAAATGTATTTGATGAGATAACAAACCCTTATTAGAATTAGCTATGTTATTGCAGCAAAAGACAAGGGAGGTCCTTCCTTTCCCAAATTTATGGTTTTATAATTGAGTATGTCAATTAAGATTTAACCAAGATTTAGCAAGCAGTAGCTGAGGGTAATTACTGCAACGTCAATGAGGTAAAGATATGTGCCTTTATTTTTCTAGAAGCTCAATTAATTTTTATCTAGCCATTTCGTATAACAACAATCTTCTTTATGCAACTTTGCTGTTTATTGCAAACTTTACATTAGCAGGCCAAAGGATGGCACCGGCACACTATGGAAAATGTTATCTCCATTGTTAAGAAAATCTCACCTTTGATTTGTCTGTGCAAAATACAAATGTATTTTCTTTTTCTGACTCTGATGCTGACATTTATAGTACCACAATTCCCAGTTAGATTTCCCAAACTCAGGTCTTGTTCCCGAAAACAGGAGCATCTCTACAGAGCTCTCAAACTCCTCGTAGGAAACACATTTCTGAGGGCTCTAGATGCCACTGAAAAAACACATTATTTTAAATGTTCGATCCTTAAAAGTGACCTATACTCTGCCTGAAATAAGTGGAGTTTGACAATGTGAAACATTTCCAAGGAAAATGACTGCGTCTCAAGGGTTAGATGCCAGGCATCTATCAAACAACATATTGATAATAACATGTTGATATCAAATGGTGATGATATTAATGTATCATACTCAGACAATTTGAGATATGGTATCTATGGGCTACAATGGGCTATCCATGCTCAGTACTACCCTTTCCTAATATTAACAGTTATTTTAACAGTGTAGAGCAAAAGCAGGAGGATGATCCTTTCCTCATGCTCTTTTGGGTGGCTCCATATTGAAGCAGGAGATATATCTGTGTCTTACAAGTGGTATACTTGAAGTCTGGCATGTTGCCAAACACAAGCCATGTTATAGGACATCTGTATGTGTTTTGTAGGGATTTTTTAGAAGCGTAACACTGGACCAAATTAGAGCAAGTTTTCACAACACAAGTAGAGGGTCCTCAGTCTCCACACCTACTCAGTGTTAAGGTCTCACTGAAAGCTGTAAAGGGCTCTGTTGATATGAAGCCTTGACTAAAGTTCTAAGAATTATTAAATGACATAAGTCTAGTACTCGCTGTTGCTCCTCCGTAACATAGACAGTCACCTAAAATTAACCAAAATTGATAGAAACTGAAGCTGAAGAAAAGCATTATGCATTAGCAACAAGGATTAGGTTTGGCAGCTTTCCGCAACCATTCACTCATCTGTGCGAATGCTGCAGAACTGCCCTGGTGTTACCCAGATAAGGATCTTCCCAATGCTGTCTCCAAGTATGAGGCAAAACATGGGATTATTTTTGCATCTGTTCAGCACGGTAAGATTGTATTAGTTGTACAACAGCCAAGTATTATCACACAGCATGGCAGCATGAAAAATAGAGAACTACAGGGGATGGGAGAAGGAAATCAATGGGTATTTAAAATGCTATTTAGTTGATTTACCTATAGCATGAAGCACTGTCACTTAGAAATCTCTCATGGAGATGTCTCTTCTCCAAATAAATGTCTGTACTGAGAAGATTATTTACTAAAAGCATTTAAATGCTGCCATTAAAAGCAACACATTAAAATCAATTAAAAGGTTTTCTAAAAAACACCCATCTTCCCTTTCGTGTCCTATGCTCTTGCCAGCATCGTTCCACCCTTTCATAGTCCTGCTAAAACCAACAGGGTGTTTTTTCATTATTCAAATACCACAGAAGAGACTGTATTCTAGCCATTGCAACATGACATAGGAAACCTTGTTCTAAGCCCCACTCAAACATTCCCAAACAGGTGTATGTGCTTTCATTTAACTTTAGTGACCTCTTGCATAACATAGGTTTACCCTGTATATGTTTTAGGGAGAAGGTAGACCCAGTCTTGATCAGGTAGTGTTTGTCAAAGATTTTTTTATTGCCTCAAAAAGACAAAGAGCAACCTACTCATATTAATTTAGGAACAGAATCCATCTTACCTCACTTAAAACCATCAAAAACTACCTATCAAGTCACTTCTCATGCTTCCTTGAGAATGAGGAAAAGGCACATTCAGAGGACAAGGACCCATTTTAAGACAGGACAAAATATACTCTTGGAGGGCTCATCTTCTTCCACTGAGCATAAAGGGAATGTGTATTATGAAAGGCCCCATCTACAGACTGCCAACATGAGACGAAACAAAACCCAATCTGCCTAATGATTAATAAACCATTCTTCATACCTGCGTTCATCAAATTTAACCCTATGTCCATGAAACCTGGCAACATTAGATAATCATTGAAGTCTAGGAGTAAAAAATGCAGAAGTAGCAAAAGTCATTTAGGAGTCTAAATCCCATTTTGCAAAAGGTGTAGTGCTGCTTAAGCTCTCATACAGAGAATACAGAAGGGTGCATAAGTGGGATCTATGACTTCCCCACAGACCAGATTGGAGTTTCTTACATTTTAGAAATGCACATATATTTATTACACATGCACTTAAACTCAAAGCTTAAAAGAATAAATAAATAATCCATACTAGCAATTTATCAGTGATAATTATTCAATTTTTAGCACTTTCCAGCTTGCAGAAATAACTCTGGCTCCTGGTTGTAACAAACCAGCTAAAGGCAGTAAAGCCTGCTTCACTGAAAAACACATATGCACCAAGGAGAAAGGACAGCCAGCTGATGGCTGCATCATGGTTGGTATCTTGAGATAGCCAAAAAAAATGAGCATCTTATGCCTCCTCTTTTTCCTTCTCTACCTTTTTTCAGTTTGGCTAACTTTTGGGGAATTAAGTTTTCCTCCTCTCTTCCAGCATGAAGATATCTACTGTAAGCAGGAGCTTACAGTACAGATACAGCAAAAAATATGGATGCAAGGAAAACATCTCAAGCCTCTATCCACCAGCATCTGGAGGCTGAAGGTCAAAGCATCGTGCTTTCAGGCACTACAGCAGAGAGAGAGAACCTCAACACCACCACCACCACACCCTTCCACCCCCACCCCCCCCCAAAAAAAAACCAAACCCACACCAAAAACACCACCACCACAATCTCACACCCACCAAAAAGAAAGGGAAGAAAAAAATAAGGTGCTAGCTCTGCATTATTTTTCTGCTTAGCCCAAGAAAAAGAAGATGACAGAATTCTCAAAGGAGTGAAATTGAAAATTCGTTTTAAATCACAAACTAATTTAACAGTTCCACTTGTAAATCTCAGAAAATCATTATGTGCTCAGAATTTGTGTGGTAATTTGAAAGACATGCCATTCCCCATTCATAGCCAGGCAGTTGGATTATCTGCTTTAGAAGAAAAATTCCACTCATTCACAGCCTCAGAGCAGACGGCTTCCATAAGAAATAATAATTAGAGCAGGGAAACCGCTACCTTAAGCCAGTGCTACTCTGCTAACTTAATAGAATTTCACCCAATTATTCTAGATGTGATATTTGCTCTCAGGGCAGTAGGCAGAGAAGTATGTACCTCACACTTTGTTTATTTATTGTTTGGCTACCAGGAGATAGCCATTGTTTCACATTGGTGTTTGGGGAGAGGAAAAAAAAAAAAATCCACAAAACACCAAACACACACCATTTTTTTGTTTATTTGCTTTTTTATCTTTCAAAGCAGCCTGCAAAGTGTTGTTTCACCTCCTCATGAAGCTGGTCTCAGCTATGTTTCTGCTTCCAAATGCTTACAGTTCTATGGAAAAGTCCTCTGGGCTGCTGAGCTCCTGCAACGTTTTGTGGCAACACGTTATTTTTAACACAAGAGATTTAAAACCTCAGAGCAGGTCCCAAGAGGCAACTTCCCAGAGGCCTGGATTAAGTGACAGAGGGCTCGGGCAGCAGAATTTGGCGGCAGGCAGCCTGCTGCGGGGGCCTGGATGCACTCGCACAAAGGCATCATCATTCTTTCAGGCTGGGGTTTTATCAATGAACCGAGCAGATTCCAGGCATTGCTCCCCCGTTGCCTAGTGGAGGGGCACTCATTGAAGCTTTAATCACAGTTTAGGTGCCACAAAGGAGGGGACCAGAAGACTGCACTGCACAAAGCGGCCCAGCAGCACATCAAAGAAGCAGGAGCCATAGCTGTGCCCGGTTTCATGTGTGCTCTCCCACACGGCAGCAGCCGCCAAGGCCGATGCTGCTCTCCTCCCTGTCATGGGAAACCCCTATAGCGGGGGACCAGCCGCTCTGATCCCCATCACTGCTCGGAGGGGAAGGGCATGGGGGGCTCCGTGCCCCATGGAGGACAACCAGAGCCCACTGCTCAGGATCTCGTACCTGACCACGCACAGGAAGGATGCCTGTGACTAATTAGGGAAACAATTAGAAAACAGCATGCCATAACACTAGAACAAAACTCAGGTCTGAATGCAAATCCTTCATCCCCTTCTTTAGTAACTGTCGTGGTTTAACTCCGGC
>NW_010229759.1:0-1238 GCF_000690775.1 Eurypyga helias | reverse complement strand
CCGCTGCGGGAGCGGCCTTCAGCCCCCCGCCCGCTCCTGGGCCGCTTCAGGCCGGGACTGGGCCCCACCGCCTCAGGTCACCAGCAGCTGCCTTCCTCTGGAAGATGCAGAAATCGGTTTTCCTGGTACAGAAGCCGTTCCCAGAAAATGTTGAATGTTTCCCGGTTTCATAAAGGTGAAGTGCTTTGCTGTGCACAGGTTGGTTGGTAAATGCCGCCCCCCGCTGGCTTGTGCCAAGCCGTAGCCCAGGAGTCAGAGGTAGAACCCACAGGTTGTACACAGACCCCCGGTTCCAAGGGTTAAAAATCATCCGGTAGCGTTCATAGAATCACAGAATGGTTTGGGTTGGAAGGGACCTTAAAGACCATCTAGTTCCAACCCCCCTGCCATGGGCAGGGACACCTTCCACTAGACCAAGTTGCTCAAAGCCTCATCCAGCCTGGCCTTGAACACTTCCAGGGATGGGGCATCCACAGCTTCTCTGGGTAACCTGTTCATTCGCAACCCTGGGCAGAAAAACCCTACAGCGCTCCGTCATGCACATTACTTACCCACCGGCACCCTCAAAGCAAGGAAAAAAACCAAATGTAGCCTATGGAAGTTTAGCAAAACGATTCAAGTAATTTATACGTGGAATAACAGTGCCACCTTACGATAAATTCGCGTCTTTACACTTGTCTCTTTTCCTTCCGCAGCTTGCTCCGGGATGTGAACGCTCAGGCTCCACCGGGAACCGCTCCTGGGAACACCGGAAGGCTGGCTTAGCTCCGCGGGACCCTGCTCCCGGAGCCAAGGCCGCAGGTACCGCACGGTGTGTCCCCTCTGTGATTATTTCTCAGAAAAGACTGTGTGAATAATCTTAACGGAGACAGTCTTTTACAGCATCAAACCAGCTTCAGGAAATTAAACAAGATTAAAAAAACCCAAAACCTGGATGATCTTACAGGTGATTCTGTGCTTCTGTAATATTTTTAATTCCTTTCCTCTTTTTCCCGCTTCACCTTTATTTTTTACTAAAAAGAACCAAACCAATGATAAAGCTAACCAAAAAAAAAACCCTACATGCATTTTAAAGCCCTACTTTTAGCACTTAGGATAAAATCTGTAATGTGTTCCCGAGGCACCAGTTTTCCCCTGCCCGCCTGGAAGCGGCAAAGGCGCGGAGGGGAGAGAAAGACCCCCTCCCCGCCCCGGGCCCCGCCTTACCGGCGGGCGGGCGGTGCAGTGCGCAGGCGCGG
>NW_010229758.1:0-1553 GCF_000690775.1 Eurypyga helias | reverse complement strand
TCCAGTTTCGAGACAAGGATGTCGGATATTAGTGTAAGACAAATAAGCAGAAATAATGAAGTCCAAAGCTGTATCTCCTACTATGCTTCTTAGTCCCTAACTGTGGGAAAAAGATTGTAAATGGCTTACTCTAGAAAATGAGTATGACCCTCAGAAATTGAGTCATGTCCTAAACATAACATGGAGAAGTGACAAAAGGAAAGTTGAAGAAATACCTTCTGAATTGTACATGAGATAGAAATCATAATCAGTTCATTTGTTAATAATCTGGTTACGTTAAAACCTGAATTTGCAGAAAATGGACCTGTTAATAAATTAAGGTCTGCATAATTCAGTAGTACTGTATATGCTATTCACTTGGTTTCCTTATTAAAAACAAACAAACAAACCCCACAAGAACCCCCCCAAACAAACAAACAAAAAACCCCAACAATAACAAAAAGGACACCAACCAAATAAATGAAAAACCCCACAACCCCTAACCCAACAAAGCAGTGATTTTTGTAGGACTATACTCAGCATTGCATTATGGCAGAGTGATACTAACATACCCTGGAATCAGAGAGAAATGACCTAGATCAAGTTCCTTTTTTAAATATAACATTTGGTTTCACCATAAATAGTAAGCTAAGGTTAGTGTCATTATAACAAATTCGTATTTTTGTTTGTTGCCAAACCAGAAAGTCCCAAATAAACACTAGATATTTAGGACCTTATCCCCCTTTCACTAAAGTAAACGAACTATTTTTTTTTTCCTCACTGGAGGAATGGTGGCATACCAGCGTGTTACTCTGGGATCAAATCAGAGATCTTCTCTTTGATCCTGGGGGACCGATTACCTAAATTTGCACAAAATACTCAGTTTCTAATAAGAGTTATTCATTACCATCACATTCCAAACTCCTGATTCAGCTGGGTAACTGTTTGTTCCTATTTGCCAGTGCAAGTCCATTCTGCAGCTGCAGCAATATTTTTCATGGCTGTTTTAATAAAGGAAGAAGAAAACTATAGTAGAGTATTATTTTTCCTTCTGAGATTTCTTCCACTTTCTGATCTATCTTTGGCATTTAATTTAGTCATCCTGTTTTGTTGCCAAAGATGTTATGAGTTTGTTAGGTAAAGTCTATTTCATTTATGCTCAACAAAAATAAAGGTAATAGGAAAATACCTCTCTCTGGTAATCAGTTTCCCAGGTAACAGAATACTCTGTGTTAAGTATCCCAACCTTCCCTACACCTTTACTGTACTGGTACTACAAGGCTTTAGGCTGTCATGGGCAAGTCATGCTGACTCATGGATTGCAGTCATCTCGCTGTTAGTTTGTCCCAGAATAACTGCCTGCCCTAGCATTTAGCACACCCAGCAGAAATTATTTGGGGTCTTTTTGTGGTGTCTGAAGACTGTTTTATGCTGTGTTCTGTTCTCTTGTTGCTGCTGCAAAACAAATAATGGTATTAATATCTATTGTATCCAGCATAATGACAACGCCATTCGACTCAGTTTCTTACTCCCCATATTCAGCTGAAGGATCGACACGCTGGAGGGAAGAGATG
>NW_010229757.1:0-2048 GCF_000690775.1 Eurypyga helias | reverse complement strand
GCGTCGCGTCAGGCCCGTCAGCCGTGGGAGTGGTCCTGCAGGTAACTCCCAGCGGTGCGGAAGCACCCGTGTTGCTTTCGCTTGTGCTTTAGCCTTCCCGACCGAGCGGGGCTCTCACCGTGCGCGGAGGGAGGCGCTGTGTACGAGGCGGGCCGGGGGCTGGCCCTGTGCTCCAGCCCTGGCCGCGAGCCCCGGGACTCATGGCAGTCACGGCTGAAAGGGGCAAAGGCCTCAAAAATAAGGAGTGTAAGCATCCATCTGGAGGAGAGCAATGGGGTCGGGATATATGCCTCACCCACAGACAGAGGAGGAGCTCAGCCGTCATCTGTGCTACCTAGCGGTAGCCAGAATAACCAAGTAGCGTTTATTTTTTTTTTTTTTTCTGCCCTCTGTAAGTTACAGGTGGTGCCCTTTTATCGTTTGCAAACTCTCAGAACGCATAAAAGATTGTTTTGGTATAAATACGCCGTGTCTGATTTACCACTGCTACTTACACAGCTTGAGCAAAAGCACAGGCTGTTTACACACACTGCACCTGAGTAACTGCTGCAGGGCCCTGACGCAAGGACGGATGTGTCATCCGGATAAGGTGCTGAAGGCACAAGAAAAGCGGAAGGACAAAAGCTGTGAGACTTTCTTCAGAAATCTAAAGGAAACTTGCATAAAGCACTGATAAATAATCGTTGTGGTTTAACCCCAGGTGGCAACTAAGCACCACACAGCTGCTCACTCATTCCCCTGCAATATACGGGATATATGGGATATCCCTTTGGTTGGTTGCAGTTAGCTATCCTGGCTGTGTCCCCTCCCAACTTCTTGTGCACCCCCAGCCTCCTTCCTGGTGGGGTGGGTTGAGGAGCAGAAAAGTCCTTGGCTCTGTGTAATCCCTGCGTTGTCAACAGTTTTCAGCAAAAACCCAAAACGCAGCCCCATACCAGCTAATGTGGAGAAAATTATCCTAGTCAAAACCAGCACAAGAAGTAGTGAAAAAATAAGAGTGAAACTTGAGATAAGCAGAAAGGACAACCATGAAATGAAAGTAAAACAAACTAAATTCTTCTACAAAGGAAGCCTCCAACTGAAGGAAGCTCCACTGGGAGCAGAATGCTGTAGCACATCTCAGCATGACAAGCAGCTGAGGGCATGATTTGAATGACAGTAAATTTTAGGCTAGGAAAGGACCTCTGGAGATCTCTGGCTCTTTTTAAAAGCGGATGTCATGGCTTAGGCCCAGCTGGCAGCTCAGCACCATACAGCCACTTGCTCACACCCTTGGTGGGATGGAGTGGAGAAGATAGAAGGAAAGGCCCATGGGGTGAGACAGGGATGGGGAGGAATCAGTCACCAGTTGTGATCATGGGCAAAACAGACTTGAAGTGGACACAGTGATCCAGGTGCTCTCTATTTATCAGTTTGCTAGAAAACATGAAATTGAGTCAAGGATCTGTTGTCTTACCTGGGAATCACACTGAGGTTCCCTAAGACCCCACAGCGGAAACTAAGCCAGCTCCTGAAGCTCAAGGGCACCTACCATATGGGTGAAACCACATCTCAGGGTCCATCCCAACAAACTCAGAGACTATCCAACAAACTCCTCTAGGAAGTTCATCACACACATTCCAACCTCCTGCTCTGTATGCAAGGTACAATTCTTCAAACATAAAAAGAATCCCTTTAAGGTATACCCAAAGTAAACTATTACGAGTCAGCATTACTTCCCTGATGGCCTTCTGTGGGTCTGTGTGCTGCAGAAGGATCACCTGGGGTTACCACCGCCCAAGTCTCTCATTTGGCCGTGGGTGCAAGCCTGGAAAGCCAGCAGTGCAGAAAACCTTGACACAGCAGAGACCAGCCCTGAAACTCACGAGCTGGAAAGTGAAAGTTTATGTTTGTTTTTTCAAAGTCACGGTTCCTGTTAAAGGTTTCCCGACAACCAATTAGGGGTAACCCTGCGCCGGTGCCGGGTGCCGTCACACTCCGAACGCGCAACCGAAACCGAAAGCGGCGCTGGGGCCGGGATAAAGCGGGGCACGCCCGGCGGCCGCCTG
>NW_010229756.1:406-1315 GCF_000690775.1 Eurypyga helias | reverse complement strand
CACCCCCAGCGAACGCGCCCGAAATAAACAAACTAGTCCGAAGTAGGAGCATGCAGAGGGTTAAATGGCGTTTTTTTAACAGTTAACAGCACATCTTGTACTCAAAAATAGTAACTGAGATCACAGGCACGTTAAGCTGAGAGGAACAAGCGTGGGGTAAACTTGAGATTTGCATCTCGATAAAAACAGTTAAACAAGGGTTTAGTTACACGTTAATAAAGTATCAGCACCCGCACAGAACGAAGGACCGATTACAAATACGCAAGAGATTTAAGTGATAGCATTAAGAGCATCTTATGCTAAGAAAACTGAGTAACAATGGGTTTAACTTTGGATCAGCTCGAGAAAATGGCAATACATCCCCCCCCTCACCTCCTCCCCCCTCCCCCCCACAGAGCAACAGCATCCACAACACGTTTAAAACCCACACACACCAAAGGTACACAGCTCGGGTATGTAAAAGCAGTCAAATTACCTCCAAAATCTGGCCTCAAGCGAATGTCATAGCCCTTCAGCAGTCTATCCACGGTCTCTTTTACCAGTGACATATTACTAGGGTCATTTACACTAGGGAAGAAAAAGAAAACACACCACAAATACGTTATTTCTCGTTTCTAAGGCTCAAGCTGTACATCCCTCTCACCAGCAGCATGCAGTACCATTCAAAGTAAAGCAAAAGAGATACCTTCATCACTTACCTCTGTGCACACACCACGGCTATTATTAAAGGGAATGACCAAATCCCAAAGTAACCCTTTTTCCGGACTCTCAGCATCCCTTTAGCTTTTGATATGATTTAGGGTTTCAGTGAAGAGAAGAAGAGATCCAACTTATTCTGGCCAGTGCAGTAATTCTAATGTGAAGCGCATGCGCACGGCGTACCACAACATCAAAAGGAGCAGTGGTTGC
>NW_010229756.1:0-374 GCF_000690775.1 Eurypyga helias | reverse complement strand
AAAAAAAAATAAAGGGGAAAAAGGAAAAGCAAAATTTAAAAAAAAAAAAAAAAAGTCATCCACAGGAGGATCGAGTATATGTTTGTTGTCCTTTTTGTTAGTATAGGATATAAACCACAGTAAGCAGAGAAGTTTTAGGAGTTGCAGGGTACAGCGGCTTTGCAACCTAGTTTAAAGGGGAGGGGGCGGGGGCTGGACCGACTCGGATTAGACAGAGGGGGAATAGGTTAAAAAAAGAGGAATGCACAGCGTACGTAGGGTGCCAGGGGCAGGTGGGGGGCAAAGGGGCAGTTTAACTTTTTGGTCCCTGGGAAGAACCGCGTGAAGCGAGGCGAGGTGCGGGCAGAGGAGCCGGCGCTTGCAACGGGGGCGGG
>NW_010229755.1:0-18035 GCF_000690775.1 Eurypyga helias | reverse complement strand
GGTGGGTGGGGAACACATTTATGATAGAAAAGTTTTTTGTATCAGAAAGGATGGAAGGGAAGATGGAAAGAGAGAAGACAACTAAAGAGGTATTGCTTGAAAGTACCTTACAGCAGCCCCAAAGCAGTTAGATGAGGATGAAGAGAGAAAAAAACCCATTTACTGGCTATATGAATAACAATTATGCACTCCTCCCCTCTCTATCCTCCCCAAAAGAAGGGAAATAAAGGCAATGAGAAAAAATAGTTCATTAAGTGGGAGTATCACTTTACACACAGTTGTACCTAAATATGTCAAGAACCATGGACCAAAGAAGGCAATTATAATTAATTACACTGTTAGTCATATAATTTAAAAAGAGCCTCAACATTAGTCATGTTCTAGTCTGTTGTTTTGAAGTTATTTCAGCATATGTGTACTTACACCAAAAGTTGATTGATTTTTAAAACTCCCTATGTACAGTTAATTCTAGGATGATGGTGTGAATATACTACATTATTCATTTATATCAGTGTTTTTCTTTTGCAGTTAAACAGGCAGGAAGAATTTGTGCTGTAGGAAATGAAACAAATAAAAGAAAGTTTTATCTGGTAAGTAAGATTCCATAGTTTTTCACACAATAATCCTATTGTTCCTGCTGTGTTACCATCAAAATTAATCCCACATTGATACAATTTTTCCTAAAAGAGACACCTCACAAGTTACTCTTTTCCAGAGCCATTATGCTGCAACCTAGAACAGGTTAGTATATGACACAGCTGTAAAGAAGAGTGAAAAATTGTGACTCTCATCCATGTCTTCAGCAGTACTTTGAACACAGACCACTATAAACAACACCAGACACCCAAGAAAAGTAATAGCCACAATCTCATCGATTTCATTTGCTGTAGATTTGCATTTAAGAAAAAGGGAAAATCAACAACTACATTTTCAGTTCATTCAAAAGATGTTTTTCTACAGATTTTTAAAGCTAGTAATTAGTTTTCTATAATTTCTTTATTAATGCAGGGTAAACAATTATTGCTTCAGTTGGCAAAAATAATTAGACCTGAGTGTTCTTTCTGGAGTTTTAGATGAGATTTCACTATCACAATTAAGCCCAATAGAGTAAGTGGTGCATTTGTAATGGAAAACATCAGATTCAAATGACCATTTTGCACTTTTCTTCTTTATGCAACATATAGCTAAGCTGGGTTTGTAAAGACTAAGCACAGGACTGATTAATCAAAATGCCACTTTAAAAAAAAAAAAAAAGAAAAATGGTGGCTACAATGTGTCTATGGGATAACAAAAGGATGTATGCTCCACAGAAAATTTCACCTGGCTCACTCTGTTCTTTGCCCATGTCTGCATGGGTCTCAGAAAGATCATGACCTGAAGGATGCTAAGTGAGCTGCATTGCACATGCCTAGCCTTTTCCAAGGGCAATAGGGAAGCATTTAAGGAATCGCATTTTTGTAAGCAACTATGCCGAACAAACCCAGTTTCTCCAAGAAATGTTAGATCTTCCTGGCAATACCTGGCAGGTCCTTTAACAAGAAATCGGCAGTGCTGTATAACACAGCTATGCCATGGGTACCAGATCAGAAAATGAAGTCTGCAGAAATGGATTTACTGTACCATTTACTCTGTACCATGCAGAGGAAAACACTGGTTACACAGTTTTTACACATAAAAAAGCCAATGGGACTACAGGTATGTTGATGTGATCACCAAAGAGCGCTCCTGCCTGTCCAAAGGAAGATAGAGAAGGGTTTCTTTTTCAGACTAGAGACCTCAGCATAGACCTGCCAGTGTTTTTTTTTGGGGCTGGCAGGACACAAGCTATCTACAGCCTCAGCACACACAGGGTTAGACCAGCCCTAGCACATGACTGCTGCCTCAGGACCAAGTTTCCTCCCCTCCCCTCCTCACCCCAAACATCTTCCTCCTCTTTGTTTTCACGGTCTTTATATTGCTGCTTAAACAAATTGTCACATATGAGACCTAATTAGAAAGGAAAATCAAATTGGTCTCCATAATTTGCAGCCTGCTTTGCTAAAAGAACATAAATATATATCCTTATGTATTGTTCATCCCCAGTGATTCTGAGGGCTGTATTGTGCTTTTTGTTCTCCTTTGGAATATTAAGCCATTGCTACTCAAAGGATCCCAAACCCATGCATGGATTAGTAAGGAGTAATTCCGGTTTCTTTCTGTGCAGTCAATCAGGAGTTCTTCTCTACTGTCAGAGTAAAAGTGTAAGACTTTGAAATACTCCTTTTGAGGATTGGGTCCTGTTTTTTATGGGTGCCCTTGTAGGTTTTTATGTTTAGATGGCTCATACAATTATCCTTGACAATAATGTAACGTGATGCCGCTTTGATTCATTATTCAGTGTTTAGAAATATGATAAAGTCCATGGTCATCTGATCTTACACTTCCAGTGAATTAAAAGGAAGGGACAACGAGACGTTGTACATATATGTACTAATTAATATAAGTTTTATAGTTTTACAGAGTTGCAAATTCAGCAGTGCTTGAGTAAACAAAGGCCAGATTTATTACTGAACTTGTTTCTGGATTAAAATTTTTGACAGAAAAACAATAGAGTAATTTACAAAAATCAAAATGAAATAAAGAAAAATACAGTAGCTAATATATTTCTTCTTCAGATGCATTGCAAGAAAGCACATCAGTGAAACAGATGAACCACTGATTTTGTGTTTTAATAATACCATAAAATTGTGTGGTAGAGACAGAAATAGACATACTCATAAATATGTTCATCACAGATTTAGTTGAATATCGTCAGATACAATATTCAAAATGTTATACCAAATGCTACAAAATCTAAAAATAGTGATAGTTCCTACAAGTTAAATAAGATTGGCTTAAGAACAATTTAGCCAAAATGGGAATAAATCTTTAACAAGTATTCAATATTCATCTGAATCAATACAAGCTAAAAGAAAAATATGACCTGAAAAGTTTGGGGTTTCTGTGTAAACCGGAAGCATCAAAATATGGAAGTTTCACTTATTCTTAGGGGAAAACACAACTAGACAGATGTTTGAATCAAATGGATAACTCACTGTATGTATACTGCTAGCAAAATATTGAATAAAGCCAGTGGGGGGGTGGGTGGGTGGAAATCAGAGAAGAGATCCTAATTCTGGGATTCTAAGTACATTTAAGTATGAACTTTACTTAAATATTATTTCATTATGTGCCTTGTCACCTTAAGTCATCAACATAAATTTGACCTACAAAAGTAATAAACCAAATGCTTCTGGACTTACCCTAGCAAGAAATCATGTTAACTTCACTGAGAATTTCTTAAAGACAGAAGGTGGTGTTCATAACCTAAAGGTAATTTTGAATATCCAAGAGGTAATCCAATAATTATATGGCACCATAATTGCAGCACTGGACTCCAGAAAATACTAGACTGTAAACAAAAAAAAAGTCTAATACTGTCAAAAAAAAAAAAAAAAAAAAGCAGGATGTATCTAAAAATCTAAAAATGGACAAGTAGATAGGAAATATGGGAGGTGTTTTTTTTGGCAAGAATAGCTTAAAAGGTAGAAGACCCTCTGATTTTATTTGACATATGTCAGTAGCATAAAAATGCTCAAATAGAACAAACAATCATCATTCATGAAAGGCCAGTCTGCTCCAGGCATCCTCTGTGAAGAAACTCATTCACATGGGCTAGAAGTGAGTATTTACTTAAAGTAAACTTCAGATTGAAATATTTTCTAATGACTTGAACTATAAAAACTGTATTTAAATTCTCTCAAAAATCTATAATGAAAAGTGTTGTTCACCCGCATAAAAAGCTAAAAAGTAGAAAAAGAAAAGTTACACAGTAATAAGTTAAATATCAGAATAAATGAACTCTGGTTTATGAAAAAGGCTGAAAGAAATCATAAAGCAGATAATCTTATTAAAAATATTACTATAATTATGAGGAGTATAACTTAATGTCTAAGAAAGTCTGAAAACCAAACTAGTCCTCCAAATTTCAATACATACTCAGTGAGCCATTAACTGGTTGAACTTCACCTACTCTATTAACTATGTTCTCCACAGCACTCTACAAAAATCTGCAAAGTGCGGATTCCTTTTAGCAAAAATCTCTGGCAAAGAGTGACACTTCACATCACTACATTGGTGGTTAGATTCCATACACTTCATGTGCTTAGACTTGCAACTACCTTCAATATTTGAATGAACTACTTTAAAACTCATGCTGGTTGTTGGTGGTCACTACTTCCTTTCTCAAGGATATACATAACACTAAGATATAGACAACATTCTTTTTCCATCAAAAATTTAGATTAGATAAATAATATAAAAAGGTAGATACATCGTTTTCTCCATTAACATAGCCTGTACATTGCATGTATGCCAGGTCTATTTCTGTCACATGAAAAATGTGATATGTTCTACTGCATAGAGAGGAAAGATCTGCAAGTTCATCTATGTAAAAAAATTAAATTAACTTCTGATTTGTTGAATTAGTCTTGCGAATCTGAATAATGGTAACATGTTAAATTGAGGAAAATGTTGGAGTTGATTTATATTTTACCTGTGTTTCGTTTCTCCCTGTGGTCATCATGATGAAAAGAGATATTTTGCTGCTACTGAAAATTAATGCATCAAACTGACAATTCCACAGATTATATAATTTCTTGCAGTCACTTCCAAATTTATAAAAAATCTAAAATTATTAAGGTATTTCTTCAACAGGTTATTTTTAATCAAAATCTGTTCTGACATCTAAGAGGATGTCAAGGATCCTGAAATCCAACGCAAACAACAAATCAAAGGAGATTTTTTTTTTTTAATTGAAGTGTTAGGTTCTTTTACTAGAACTTATGACAAGATAGGTGAAATCGTGATTTGATTAATGAATCTTACTGAGGCAAGTGTACAGAGAGATGTAGGGAATGTCAAAGCTGCATAAATGTTTTGTATATGCAAATCCAACTAATTTTCTTAGGGACTACATACTTGCTCATGACATTGGGAGGCCTCTTGCTATCATCTTTGAAAGGTTGTGGTGACCTGGGGAGATTCTTTATGACTTCAAGTTTTCAAATGAAAAACTGACAATCTTAGGAACTGCAAGTCAGTCAGACTCACCACCTGCAGCAGATGAGGAGAGACTGAGGGGGCTGACTTTGATCTTGAGTTAAGACTAAGATCTTAGTGTTTCTTCAGCTATCCGTAGAAAAGTATAGAGATAGATACCTCTTGGAAGTAGATAGTGGTGGGACAAGGTGCAACGGACACAGGTTGGAACACAGATAATTCTTGTTACACATATATATAAAGTTCACATTAAGATTGAATAAACGTTGAACAAGTTGCTTAGAGAAGTTTTGGAAACTTTGTCCTTGGAGATACTTCAAAACTGATAGGAAAGGCCCTGAGGTACCTGACCTTTGTTGTCTCTGCTTTTAGTGGTAGTTTGGGCAAGGCAACCAGTGCAAGTCCTTCCAACATGAGTTATCATAGTCTGCACCTAGTCTATGACATTAACTGTCGTTCAGTTCCTGTAATATAATTTAATACCTGGTGCGGAGCATGATTTCATTCCCTGTACATCCCTGTACTTGTGTAGGTGACTTGACTGGTTCTTACCCTGGAAATCTGTATTGCTGCAAGGTTACGACTGCAGACCAAGATTAACTGTAGACTTTTTATTTCTGTAACGAACTTGATCCATCACTCAGGCATCAATCCCTTGTCTGTCAAAGGATAAGAACAACTGTGAATATTCTCACATTTAGACCATGCAATTAAAGCAAGCAATTTTTAAGCAAGCAATATAATATTCAGTTTGACCAGACTTGGCAACTAAATTTCTTTCCTCTGGATGTTTATGTCCAGTGGAATATACAGGAAACTAATAAATAAATGTACTGTTTGACAGTGGGGACACCATATCTTGAGGGAAAGCTTTAAAGTATGTGGTCATTTTCCTTAAGGCTTGTAAGTAAAGAAGATATTCAAGGAAACCTGGAAATCATCAAGCAAGTCTGTATTTCAGTTGTTACTGTCCTTTGCTCTTTTGTGATCCAGGCTTTTCCTGATGATCTTGTCTTTTGTTAATAATCCTTAAGTGTCTGCAGATGGTATGTTATTTGTAGGCCTTCTGTTCTTTTCTCACTTTGTTTTCCATAAAACCCCCATTAGATTAAACCAATGTAATTGTACAATGAACAACCAAATAACCTTTTCTACACCATTCACAAACACTTATAGAACAGATCTGTTTCTGTCACATCCAGCACCATTCTGGAGGTTACTAAGAGGAGTCTAAGTTTATATTGCTGCCGTTAAAGGCAGTGGGGGGTTAAAAAAAAAAAAAAAAAGTGTAAGGAGAACAAGATAAAAGCAAGAATAACAACAAAAAAGCCTTCGCTTTATGGCAGATAGCACACTGTTTTGGTATTTAAAGAGGCTAGCCTGGAGGTCCTATTTCAACGAAACGACTGTAGTGTAATTCCCAGCAATATCATTTAGGTCAGATATTCCAGACACAGAAAATAGGACAGGCTTTGGAAATCACAGTGTATCAGATAGGACAGTTGATTCTCTGAGTGACTTCTCCTGCAGGGGAGAAAACATGAAGAAAATAAAATGCCACAACTTAGCACAGGTTAGCGTGAAGTGATTCTATTGAATACCAATGAAACTTTTGCATTATCATTTCAAAACTCATAAAAATCCACTCTAGGAAGAATACTGCAGACGTCCCGGTGCATGCAAACAGTAGCTCTCTGTGATTGCTTGCACTGAGCGTTGAGTCAGAGAAGTAGGAATGAAACAAGCTGAGGAGTGAAAGCAACTTGCTGGGAAAATGAAAGCTGCTACTAATCCTGGTAGTTTAATTGTACTGTGTTTGCTTCAGAAACTAAAATATCTCTTTCCTGCAGCACAATCACTGAGGATATCTAAATTGCTGACAATAGCTCAGACAATACAGTCTGCAGGTTTGATACCTAAAGTAATAATCTAGAAAGATCTGCGTAGGTTTTAATTGATTATTCTGACTCATCAGTATAATACAGCCTGACTTCTTCAGCACAAAGGAGAAAACAGTATAAGTAACACCGGTGATGAATGTAAGAGGTGATAAAAGTGATATAAAAGATCATTTTTCCTAACTTATCTAAGGAGGAGGAAAGGAATGTCAGCTCACTGATTTATGATAGAATTTGATAATCCAATGATATCCACAGGATGCCCCTGTGCCCTTAACACCTTGTCCATTCTTCTTCAGCATACGAAATTACCAGAGTGATACAAAATTATGCATATTTTCCTCATCATTATAATGGAAGAATTTTTTCCTATAGTGTCACAAGGTCTCTGCCAAGCCTTTATAATTAACATTTTGATATGTTTGCCCTGTTTTGGGGAATTGCATGATAAAGATCTTCTGTAATGGCCCTTTCATCCATCATGCACGCTTGAAAAAAATATAGCTTAGAGTTGGAAAATGTTATACTTGAAAAATTAATATTGGCAAAGGGAAAAAATCCCTAGATATCAAGCTAGACATTCCAAACCTGGTAGCCACAAAATATGAGAAATGGTAAAGAAATTAAGTCTTAGAGGAATGGTAGGAATTGAAATAATAAAAATGGGTCTGGCTTTTATTGACTATGTTATACCTATGACAGGTATATCCTTCTACTCACTAACAGCTATTATGGTATCTTCTTACAGGAAAGTTTGAGCAGTTTAGCATCACTGTCCTAATAATTTACAATATAATGGGAGTTTTTTTAAAAAAATAATTATAATTATTCATTACTTCATGTTTGTGAACTTACTTTTCTTTCCTGTGGTCACTCATTACTGTTACAGGAAGGATAAAAACAGAATTCAGAAAGCCCCATATACATTGCTCTTTAGCTCTTGTCATTTCAAAAATCTAGGTTCAATTTATATTAGGTAAGATTTTGGAAAAAACATATCTCTGTCTCCTACAGTGGCTTATCCTGGAGAAAACAAAAAAAAAAAAAAAGAAAATAAAGCAAACTAAACCTTTCCTGGAATTTTTTCATTCCATTTTCTGCATATTGCTGAATAAAAGACTTACTGATCCAAGATCATATCCATATTTCTGTTTTAAATAATCTTCAGTGAACCTTTCTTCTATGAATTTCTCTAATCATTATATTGTCCTAGATATACTGTTGGTATCCAAGGCACCCATGATAATGCAAACCAAAATGTATTTAAACATTATTTCCTTTTATTGGTTCTAGAACTTGTATGCTGTAGTTTCATTGGATGCTTCCTATTTCTTAGATAATAAGAAATACTGAAAACTTGGTCCCTATTCACCTTCTATTTGAGATTTGAGGTTCATGGTCCTCTTGATATCTTTTCCAAGCAGAAGAATCTCAGTTTATTTAATGTATCCACTTGCAGAATGAAATAGATTAAATGGTATACTTGCAGTCATATTTGTTCCTCTTCTACATTCATTATTTTTAGTTCTTTTATGCCCCTGTGGTTTTACACAGTAGTACAGTGATATCTTCTGTCTTGTTCTCTATACTTTTCCTAATTTTTAACATAATACTTCCTTTCTGAACAACCACTAAGCGTTAGAGCTGGCATTTTCATGTAATTGTTCACAGTGATTTCGAGAGCACTTTTCTGAGTGCTAAGACTAGTTTAGAATCTACCATGTGCACAGGCAGAGCTGTTTTTCAACAAATACCTTATCAGCACCTATCAGTGCTGAACCTCATCTGCCACACTTTTGTTCAATCACACAGCATTGTGGAAGCTGTCTGAAACAACTCATTGATGTCTTAATACTTCTTTACATTAGGAAAAGTTGTATGACAACCCCTGCCACCTCTATGGTCCACAGTAACTTCTATTCTTCTGTGCGGAGGGCAATCCAAGAGACATATTAAACAACAGATTTATGTCAGTGAATTACAACTTCAGGCCTCCTAAGACTCCTCTTTGGACACTGTAAAGTCTAGTGACTGGTTCAGATGTACTTTGGCACTTTGTTCTGAAATGAAATTTCAGCTTTAACAAAATCTTCTGGCTAGTGCCCTTTCAAGAAGGGTCCAATATAAGAGACAAGATTTGCATATTTTGAAGCACATCTTTTACTTCTAATACACTGCTATTTCATTATGCTATGTTTCTGCATATGTATCCAACTCTATTTTACATTATTATTGATAAATTAATTGTTACTGGTTTTTTCTTTATAATCATAAAGGAAAAGTATTGATATTCTGGCTGCTTTTTATTTTTTCTTCTTTTCCAGTAGTACAAACAAATGTAATTTACCCTAAAATCTGAAAGTAGATTTGGGGTTTTGTCCTATATTATCACTTTATAAAGTGATATTTCTATCTTTGTAGAAAGTGAGAGATTTTAAAGTCATCTCATTGCCATTTTGCGTCACTCAGTAGCCTCAAAGTGCTGTAACATATTTGCAAATATAGAATGAGATTATCCCAATGTTGTAAACTCCTGGCTGGCAGAAGTCAATGCCAGCTCCCTCACAGGTAGCCGGACATAGGAAGTTGCACTCCACCATCTGGACTCACTGTGGACAGCACTGCTGTATTGACTCCTCCTCCTTTCCTTCTGCGTCAAAAAAAGATCTGCTACAGGAGGCAACTGTAATAGTGCATTAGATAACAAGAGCGTAACTACACACTGCAGTTGAAACAAGAGAATAAGTGTTTACTTTCCCTGTAATCTTTAACAGATCATCTAAACAGCAGCAGTGCCTATGCAGAACAATTCTAGTCTCTAACTTGTGGCATATTTTCAAAACACAACTACAGATATATTTAAAAATACCATTTCTTGAATAGAATATACATTATTTTTCTTTTATTTCATACTCATTATTTAAAAATAGATGAGTATCTGATGAGATCTTTTTTCTTCTCTCCCCGTCTTTATCTTACATAATTTTACTTTTCACTCCTGCTATTTGTTATTTATGTTTCTCATTTTCACCTTTACACAGACTGCAGTAGCATATTTTTTTCTTGCTTAACAGTAGTTCATTGGTCTAGGACTTGAAGAATGTGATTATATTCACTTTTCAGCAACATCATTAGATATCATCTGTATTATGTTTTCTCTTGGGTTTAGTAGGATATTACTCAGTAATTTGTCTGGTACTTCAAATTTTAATTTCTTTCAGCTTTAATGCTAGCTCATACCATTACTCCCTATTTGCTAAGGTGAAAGTCATTAATAATTATGATAATTATTTGATCATCCACTTGCTGTGAGCATGGCTGGAGTGTGTGGCAGTGACAAATTCACAAGCTGTGTGACCTCTGCTCGAGAGGCCTTTGAGGAATTTCTAGTCATGTGAGAAGGGAAATGCCAGGGGTGGAAATCTTGCACGGTAGTGGAAGATGCCTGTATCCAGCTTCCACTTATTATTTAACTGGCCCTTAGGGATCCGAGCGACATGGAATACTGCAATGAGGGGCTGCAGACAGGGGCTGAGACAGGTCATATCAAGGGTCCCCAGGGTGCTGATCAGGTGGTTGCTCATGACTGCTGCAGTCTGTGCAGCAATTCTCATTTTTGCTTCTTGATCTTCTGGGAATATCTCCTGGGATGTTCAGAGGCAGATTATTGCTTGGAAAGTCTGATTGCTGGTCAAGGAATGGCAATAGCCCTTTAAACTATTGTTAAAGAAGGGGCTGGGGGAGGGAACTGTGCTGCCTGCAGGGAAGGCATGGAGAAGATGGAACCAGGCTCCTCACAGAGGTGCATGGAGGGAGAATGGGACACAGTAGACAAAATCTGAAACAGAACATGTTCAGATTGGATGCAAGAATAAACTTTTACTCCATGAGGACAGTGGAGCAATGGAAGAGGCTGCCCAGTGAGATTGTACCATCTCCATCTTCAGAGGTTTTCAAGCTCCAGCTGGGTCAAGCCCTGATCAACATCTGATGCCAGTGCTGTGAGCAGGAGGTTGGACAGAAACCTCTTGAAACCCCTTCCAGCATGCATTATACTATGTGTGCATGACATCTGTCACCTTAAAGCATACTGCAGCTACTAGAGAAAGCTTACTACACCCCTATACACAAAAAAGAGAAAGAACGAGAGAATGTTGACAGTATTAAGCATAATGTATTTCAGTTTCAAGCAGAGATCTCTCTTTTCCAGACGATGAGAGATGGGTAAGGCTAAGGACATACATGCACACAGCAAACAAACAAAAAAAATCTTTCTAAATGGAAACTAGAAATTACAGAAAATAAATTACTTTTTTAGCAAATCAATTTCCAGGAAGCCCAGAATACCAAGCTTTGGTATTATAAAACAAATTTGCAAATTCATTTATCAAATTAAACATCATGCCTAGGTTGATTTTTTGGATCTGATGAATTTTGAACATGATATTGAATATTTTTTTCTAATTTGTGAAGTTTTCTGACCCTGTTGTAAATAAAGAAAGGCAGGAAAAGAGTTCAGGACATGAAACATTATTCCCATCTCACCCTCTCTCACCAGAAAAAAATTCTGTTAAGTTCATTTCCTTGAGCCAACAAAACTTTGACCCTTCCCATAAATTGCATTGGAAGTTATCTATAATTATGCATTATGTGTTCAATCACCTCTGGTCTCCTTTCAAATACTGAATCCTTCAACAAAATTTATTCACATCAAACTGCTTATGTTTCACAATGACACCGATCGTGATATCATTCATCAAAATTATTTTTCAAATTGCGATAAAATCAAGATTAAAGCACTGGTGACCTGTACTTTTAACCACTTACAGACAGAAGAAACCAAGATTTCTAAAAGTCACACTAAACATGGTCATACAAAATAATAGAGAATACTCATTAAATTCCTTCAAACTCTTACTGTATTGATTAGTAATAAGACTGTCAGGGATCTGACCTATTTGCTCTCACATATAGCATCCTTCTGACATTTACTGTAAGAAGGAGAAATGTGGCTCCTTTTCCAGTACTACCTTGGTAGCAAATGAGGAAAATAAGTGCAGGAACAAATTAAGTAGGAAACTGGAAGGGGTGACAGATATATCCTGGTTTGCCTTTTTTTTTCCCTCATTTAAAATAATTATGAATTATTAAACACACATACACTAGATATTCTTTTATTTATTCTTTGGATCATGGAAATAATAATGCAACAGTCACATTTCCATATTTTGTTTTCTTTGGGTGGTTACACAGCAGGTAGTGCTTCACTAATGCATTCAAAGACTTCACCTGAAATCGTAACAGAAGTGGATCTACATGTGTGAAGCATCATTAATGTAAGCTAATGCCTATTTTGTGTAGAACAGGCAGGTACTGGCTTCTGCTTCTGTCTTTACAGAATAGAAGGGTATGATAGCACTCATGTTCATTATGAATGACAGTTTAGGGAATACAAAGGCATACAAAGCCATTGTTCTTCAGATAAAGCACTTTTTCCTCACAATGCATTTCTCAGTGTCATGAACAGGGGGATGCATCTAGTTCTGTGCAGTGTACAATATGGAACAGTTTAAGTGTACATTTTAGTCTCTGTCAGGTCAGATATTTTTGCCCCAGCAAGGATGAGGCATAAAGGAAAAGCAGTGGGATTTCAGTTAACAGAGCACCCTCTCAATTGCACTATTCACTTTAAACAAGAACACCAATTGAGGTGAAAGAACTGGCTAAGACCAATGAGTCATGCACTCCTGGGCATGGCACGAAATTGTTCTATCTATCAGAGACTGGAGTGTTCTTTGAGCATGTAAAAGTACATGAAATTGGGACTATTGTACTGTGACATTTCTATTCTAGACAACTGCAAGTTAAATCAATGCACATTTTATCATGCCTTTGGATGTTGTGCTGGTTTTGTGTAGAATAGAGTTAATTTTCTTCATGGTAGCTAGTATGGGGCTACGGTTTGGATTTGTGCTGAAAACTGGTGACGATACTGGGATATTTTTGTTATTGCTGAGCAGTGCTTACACAGAGTCAAGGCCTTTTCTGCTCCTCACACCATCCTACCAGTGAGTAGATCAGGGCTGCACAAGAATGTGGGATTGGACACAGCTGGGACAGCTGATCCCAACTGACCAAAGGAATATTCCATACCATGTGACATCATGCTCAGCTTATAAAACTGGGGGAAGAAGGAGGAAGGAGGCACGTTGGGAGTGATGACCTTTGTCTTCCCAAGTAACCGTTATGCATGATGGAGCCCTGCTTTCCTGGAGATGGCTGAACACCTGCCTGCCAGTGGGAAGTAGTGAAAGGATTCCTTGGTTTTCTTTGCTTGTGCACACAGCTTTTGCTCTATGTATTAAACTGTCTTCATCTCAACCAACATGTTTTCTCACTTTTACTCTTCTGATTCTCTCCCCGCACACCACCAGGGGGAGTGAGCGTGCAGCTGTATGGTGCTCAGTTGCTGGCTGGGGTTAAACCACTACAAAACAGTTTGCTTCACAGTGCCTTGTTACTGTGGCCTGAATATTTACTCAGGAGAGCTCTGTAATTCTGCATAGGCTAACTTAGACTATGGTAAAAAAGTAACGTGCAGTTCAGAAAAAATGTTGTTCATATACTACTCCTGCTCCAGCATGAGTAATCTAGTAACCCTCTTCAAGTCCTAGAAGCAATCATAAAATTAAGTACAGCTCTTCCCAGTCTTTAACCATCACCAAATTACACATGGACTAGAAAGCAGTCTGCAGAAGACAGCATCAAATTCTGACAGCAGAACTGTATTCAAAACCTGAGTAGGTTGAACAAGAACCTGGGACTTCACCATCCATTCATCTCAGTGAAAAAGCAGAAACAAGGCAGCAGTGAATTCCTTATCCTCATCTCTATTTCAGACTTAATCAGAATGAAAAATATAGAAAATTAAATAAAATCATGATTCTCAAGTAAAGCCAAAACACTGAAGTTACAGACAATTCCAATCCCAAGATACATGCAAAAAAGTACACTTTATGATAATACTTACATGAATACATTTTCTGTCAGAATTTAAAACCAACATCTAAACACATATCTAAAACCTAACCTATAACAGCCAAATGAAAGTGAGAAGCTTAGAAGTAGTTTGTAAAAAAGAAAAATAACTGACTTACTAACTAGCTATAATCATGTAAATACCCTAGTACAACTGGCTCTTGTTTTCCAATTTAACATTTCTTTGCCTGTTTGATATCACAGGAGTAAATATAGCTTTTAAAAGTCAAGTAGAACTAATTTATTCATTTATTCTTAGCACTTAACAAATCATTAATGATAATTTTCTGGTTTTATATTGCTGGTGTTTAATAGACAACTATTAGAAAATCAGTGCATAATGGTACTGCTAAAGTATTAACTGCTCTATTAGCAACAGATACTGGAGAGAAAGATTCTTGACTCAGCAGAATTTGTTCACATGTAGCAATTAGCTATGAAAGTTGTTAGTAAAATACCTAGATCCTTTTTCTTTCTGAATAAATGAAAATAATATTTTGGAAGCGACATATCTCCTGTTTGAAACTACAGACATTCTCAGATAATCCAAATATGTTGTGAAATTCATATAAATGTGAATATAACATTTACTGCTAGAGACTGCAACAAGGCATCCACAGGTCTTAGATGTTTCTTCAATATCACCAACTTCTAATAAACAATAGAATGAAATGACACCAGATCTTCCTGCCAGTCACTCATGTTATCCATCAATTGATTATGTCTATGATAATTGAGAAATTTCCTTTCTTCTCCACAAACCCACAAATGCTACTTTGTAAGATTAAAGTAAGCAACTGTCTCAAAGATGTTTCTTGGTCTCAGCACAGTATTAACAGTATCACAAAATTAGACTAGTACAGTTGGATTCCAAGTACTCCTGTTCATTAACTTAACACAAATACACAAAAGTAAATAATTGATAGTGAATCTCTACATTGGCAGTTTCTAGTAACAGAAGACAGAGAGGCTCTATGAAGGGTTTCCAAGGCATTTACAGGAATAACACACATCTCTAGTATATTCATTACACTTAACAAGCCTCTGCTACTTTTTTCAAAGTTTGTTCAGTCATCTGTTAACATAATAATGCTGATGGAGGGCTGTGCAGGCTAAGACTTGTGGCAAGTGTTTTGCTAAGACTGATGATAATAGAACACAGAAAAGTTCCATTAGAGGTTAGTTCAGAAAGAAACATCATTTGACACTGTGCATAAAAATATAGAAGTTCTTTTTACTTTCAGTTTTGAGCACATCCAAGTTGCATCTATCAGTGAAGAAAATCAAGAACCATGAGAAATGTAAGGTCAAATGAGAAAAAACCCCTTGATTTACCCTTAAAGATACTTAAACAGAAATAATTGATGCCATGAGTGCCGAATGTGGAGCAGTTAACTGAAAGGATCTTTTGGTAATGAGAATATTTGTATGACTTCATTACAATTTGTTCTTATTCAAAATTTAAATAAAATAAAATAAAATAAAATGACAGATTTGTATAGGTTTCTTTGGGCTTCCTTTCCTAAGGTCTTCTTGATGGCTTTGTGGGTTTATTGTCAGTCAAAGTTATAATAAATCAATTCAAATAGAACAGGAGGCAATAACGTCATTGTAGTGGAAAGGCAGACATCATTCAGGAAATATAAATACTGGATGCACATGAACAGTTCTCCTCTCAGCCAGTATGAAGCCACAGCTGAAAGACTGTAAAACATCTTGAGAAAATACAGAAGATCAAAGGTCTGGAAACTATGATTGAAGACAAATAAATGAAGAAAATGGGAAATTTAAGGAAGTAGCTGACAACATTATTTTTAACAGTTCTCAGCTACATTTAAAGGAGTAAGGAGGATTCATTTTTTCTGTATCCACATAGCCAAAACAAAATGTAATCTAGAAGGAGAAAAATACAAATGAGACATTAAGAAAACAAAGTCCACAATTATTTATTAGAGATGGTCGATGGTCATTAGCAAGGAAATAAGTGACCTAATGATTGTGGACTCTCCCTTAATAGAGCTATTAAAAGATTCTGTCTTGAATCACATATATATTGCTGCTCCCCGTTTGTAGAAAAAGAACGAACTTGGTAACATCTTGAGATCCTTGTTTTTTCATTATTGTATTAGAAGAAAAACTATATAACAAAAAAATTATTAGCATATTTACTGGAAAGTTGATCTGAAAATCATACATATTCTGATTTTCCTTGTAGACTGGCACAGCTCATTTTACTGGCATTAATACAAACAACCAGAAATGCACAGATTACCACACTTGAAAGCACACAGGTTCTCTCTTTCCAAATGTGTGTATAGGATGTCATTTTCTTTGTCTCTTTCCTCAAGATATATTTGCTGATGTGTGTGCCAATTTATGGTGATTTGGTGTTATAAAAAAATTGCAAGAACAACTACATAGTCAGTACAAGAGCAGTTTAAGAAGAGGGAGATTGTATTTTAACTTGTCTGATTAATTAGACTTAATTAGATTTGACCACTGTAAATGTGATCAAAAATTATTTGGGTCAAATGGGCAGAAATTAACTCTGTGACCTCATAAGCAAAAATTCATTTTTTATCTATATTCAGGAATAAAAAGAAACTTCAGAGAAGACAGAAACTATAATAATCAGGAAGCAAAGAGGAGAGAGAGAGTCAGTCCATCCTGAGTATGGTTCATTTTATGTGGCTCTTGGAGTATAGACCACCTTCCTGTTGTGTACTTTTACACTGCCCATCACAATGAATTCTTAACTGAAGAAACCATTTAGTAAATAAATGCAAATACATTTAGGTAAAAAAACTAATGTGCTATTCTTAGATGTCTTTACAGGCTAATAAATTTCAGTATAAATAATTTTTCTCTTAATATTTTTGTTCAGAAAGGACAAAATTTGCTTTAATGCTTATTTTCCCTCAGTTGAATGACAGAAAAATCCTGATAACATGCTGTCAAAGTATTTCAGATCTCATTCAGCATTTGTCTACTGCAATCAACTCTCGTCTTTACCTATTATCACGAAAAAGTGACACTTCTGGACAGTGAATGTTCTAAATCAAGAATGAAATGCCAAGATTATTTAAAAGGGAAATATATTTTTAGACCCTTGACTTTTGAATGATGGCTGTAACTTTGAATTGTGATTCTCCTATTCTCTGTAAACAGTAGAAATGTACAAATGTAAAAGTGTAATAGACAGTAGGATAGCAGTCTTGAAGTTGCTTTAGTTTTGCTGCCTATCCATATATATAAACTCTAGTTTTTCACTCCCCAATTAAATATTTCAACCATATTTCATCAGAAGATCAAAACTGTAATTTCCACTGAAGAAATCCTAGTAATTCAGTGTAGAGTTCAAAAGATACATAAATAGTTCAAAAGATACACTATCTGTCAGCATCCACATCTTCGATCATTGCAAAGCTTGAAACATCTTAGGGAAGTTGCCAGAAATGTTTCCTAGACCTCAGTGACATATGAACAAAACAAAACATGGCTGGCATAGCTGTGAACATAGACACATATATTACTTGCAGCAGCAAAGCAAAATACCTAACCAAAGCCTTGTGCATATTCTAAAAGACACTTCTAATGAAGTTGTTCATCAGCATCAAATGTATACTCTCCAGGAAAAAAAAATGAAGTAAAAATGGCATGTGAGGGAGCAACTTTCAGTATTACAACAATGAACATAATATAATCTTTCACTCCCTCTTTATCCACAAAAGGAAAAAAATAGGTCAGCTACACAGAATAACTGTAGATTTACTATTCTTTGTGGCAAAATACGTGTCACTTTATAAGTTACATTGACAGTTTGAAATTTTCTCTTTATACTAGACATGATCATTTATACTTGTGATCCATAGTGCAAACGTTTGTGATTTTATGTTATTGCTAGTTCAAATCATATCCAACTGAAAGACTTGCACATTTTTATGGTTATAAGACTTGATAACAGCCTTTTTTTGCAATGAAGGAGAATTCTGAGATTTACTTGTTCTAAAAATCCCTACA
>NW_010229754.1:0-1249 GCF_000690775.1 Eurypyga helias | reverse complement strand
TGGGGCAAATTCGGCATCAACAATGAAGACCCTTTCATACAGAATCAGGGAAAACCCAACAACTCTGTGTGGAAGGAGAGATATTTCTTTAATGTTTTCCAAACAAGGACAGTTCTGCTATGGCTTGCTGCAGAGAACTGAGGAGAATAACTACAGTCAACGGCCCCGGGAAGAACACCGTCTCACAGCTCTTCTCTTTGTCATGTCAGTGGAACCGTTTTCGTTGTTCCCAAGGGGGGGTGGCAGCAGCCCTCCCCTTGCCCTCCCTGAAGGAAGATGGCAGGCATACACTCACGTAACAGCTTTTGTGACTGGATGAATGTTACGTTTAGAGTGGACTAGATTTGTCTGTCCATGAGGGCTAGAAAAATTATTGAGCACAGCATCTCGGTCTCAGGAAGTTTGCCTGCCATGCAGGCACCTAAAATAAGTTGGGGTGCAATTTCAGACACTGAGCTAGCCTCAGCCTGCTGGTTTGTTCTTTGACGTACCGCTGCTGATGGACGCGATGGGCGTGCTTTTCATCGTCTGAGCGGTGTCTGCAGCCTGTTGAGTCTGGAGCATTCAGCTGACTGCAGAGCAGCCTTGGATATCAAAACAGGGTGGGAGACCCATTTGTGTAAGCTCTAAATAGAAATGGCTGCAGGATCAGACTACAATGCTCCCCTTTTGGCTCAGTGGAATTACTGACTGGCACAACACTTGCAAGAAGAGGGACCTTACTCTGACTTCAAAGTCTTGTTGATCCCATTTAAAAGTCAAGATCCCAAAAAAAACCTGTTTTGAAAACTGCTCTTTACATTACCCTGCTGTCAGGTTTCATTTTTTCATGCTTATTTACAAACTCCCTTTTAAAAAATAGCAGGAGTTTATAACAAGGTTTATATGAAAGAAACGAGAAATGCAGGCCCTGATCGTGATAGGGGACTTCAGCCACCCTGACATCTGCTGGGAAAGCAGCACAGCGAACTGCAAGCAGTCGGGGAAAACTCCTGGAGTGTGCTGAGGACAACTTCCTAGTATAGATGATGGAAAGCCTGACCAGAGAAGAGGCATTGCTGGACCTGTTGCCCGCTATCAGAGATGTTAAGATTGGAGGTAGCCTGGGTTGCAGCAATGATGACCTGGTAAAATTCTCAATCTACAGATGAAGTTGCCAAGACACTGTTCACCATATCTGCGAAGTCGTGGCACACTGGGAAAGTTCTCAGAGACTGGAAAAAAGGAAAAAAGAAGACCCGGGAAACTA
>NW_010229753.1:0-3901 GCF_000690775.1 Eurypyga helias | reverse complement strand
TATGTATAAAATAAGAACGTTATCACATATAAAAGAACACACTGATGGCACTGGTACCTTACACAATCCTTAGAATTTAAGATAAGAATTGGTTCTTCCCTCCCATTTTATATTCTTCCCAATCTCTTCCCTGCAGACCAGTTATTCAGAAACTTTTTGCACTAACTGTGGTAGCAAACATCACCCTTGATAATGGTAGATCCCGGAACTATCTAAGTCTATGTATCATTTTGAAGTCAGTTTGAGAACTGCAGGCTTAAAATAAACATCTTTGTTTGTTTGTTTTAAACTGCTGAGACTATTACACATTATTTAGATTATTAAAATAAATAACAGTTCAGCTATCATTAAATGTAACCCTGCCTGGGACTTGTAAATGTTACTACAATAATAATAAATAAATAAATATTATCAACATTATTGGATATACTTCCTGTAGATCTGTTACTGACTTTACTGACTTCACAGACTCTAAATGGAGTTAACTTCACCTGTTAAGCTAGTTTACATTCTCCATAGATCTTTTTAATTATATCATATGCTCACATAACAAGAAAATGTGATTATTTATTTAATTTTTCATTCATTTTGCATGTATTGTTAAATAAAACATTGTCATTAAGCTCTTATACTGATTTCAGGATTTATGTATTTCAATCACTCAGACTTATTCCATGTACTTAAAATATCAGACAGTATTAATTTATGTGACCATGCATTTTTTATAATTAATAACTGATACTCCCACATCTACATTTCCCTTACTGAATATGCTAAATCTCAAGCACTACAATCAGTCTACCCTATTCATGTAAGTGTCTGAACTCCCACAGAAGCAATACAGTTTGTTTCCACAATGCTCTCCAAAATGAAAGTCAGGAGTAATGTTGGAATTTTAATTATTATTACCTCAAATTATTTTATGTGGCTTTAGTTCTGAATCTAATGTTAATCAGTAATAAAGTGAATTCCTTTTGACAGCTCCTTAAAATTCTCAGGAATGTTCCTCCAAAATGAAAACCTGTGTCTCATAAAGTGAACTCTCTCTGACAGATTGCTGACTTTCTGTCAAAGAACATACAATCACTTCTGGGTACCTCAGGTTTAAAAAATTTTTAAAAAGCACAGAACTGAGTTTTTCAAAATGTACTTATCAATCTCAGTTTGCTCAAGAACAAGATGATGAATTTGAAGACATTCACATATATGGAATTTGGGTGTACATTTGTATGAATTTTAAAACATTTGCATGTTCAAATGCTAGACTTTGTGTAAGACAGAACATTTTCAGCAACTAATTTAAAAAATTTAGTTTACCTTGACTCACAGAAGATTTTAAATTAAATAGGTGGGACTGGATGCACAACACTCATATGGTGGATACGTTGCTCTACAGAGGGAATGTGAGATGATCAGACAACTAATACACATTTTGAGAAGGGCATAAGAACCATAGCACCTCATGGGTTTTTTTCCAGACTATTTACCCATAAATCTGGGTGGTACCTAGGAATACAATCTACCCAAATACCTGTTCTCCTGTTTTCATTTCACCTGCAATAAATACCTTTAAACTTAAATCTTTTAACACCGATACAAAAATCAATTATAGTAGAGATGTTATTCAGTATTCAAAATTAAAAAAAAAAGGCACAAAACCAAAATTACGCAGTGACTCCAAGACAGCGTTCAGAAAGGAACAAAACAGTTGTCAGGAGAACTTTTATTGAACAATGTGTCAACTTGTTCTGTCTCTTTCCCCTACAATAATAAAAAGGCGGATTGTTCTGCATTGAGAAATATGACTATCCTTTCAGATGTCTGAGGCACAATGACCTAAGCTGCATCCTTACTTGTCAGTCATAACTCTCTTTTCACCTATTATGTATGGTGGTGCTGCAAGCCTAAGGCTTAACATGAAAAAAAATATAACGCATTTCTCCAATAGCATATGTATGTCAGAACATCCAACATCACCTCAGTTCACAGGGTTCAAAAGTTATTAATATTTTTGCTTACCTACCACAGTAGGTACCGCTACATTTTAATAAGTGCAATAATTCAGACTGCTATGAATACTAATGATGACACAAGCAAACAATACCTATGCATTTTTATTTGAATGCTACTCTCAAACAAAATTGGAAGTCTGTAACATTATCCAGTACCACGAGACAGTTGAACAGAAAGATAGATACATAGATAAGTAGATAGCAAACAAGCAAATAACTTCTCAGGCAAATGTTAAGAATCACATTTCTCAGTAAAACAGATCATAAATCAATGAGTCAACCTATACTGAAAAAGTGAAACTGTAGAAGAAGTTGTTTTTAAAAAGAATGATAATACCCTTATATTTAAAGTAGATTCAGGTTTCCTTATTCCTAGTGGTGGTGCATCTAGTGAGGCCACATACATCCAATAAGATGAAGCAAGTGTAAAGTGTAAAATATGTGTAGACTTACAGCTCTAAGGGTCCCTCTGAAATGCTCTATCAACACACACACACACACACACATGCACACACAAAACAAGATAGGCTGCTCTTTACAATTCCAGTTATAAATAATGCTCAACAGAACGAAATACCTTAGGTAGCAAAGAGACCAAGGAAAGGCAAAAGGTTAAACTCTGCATATGACATCTGAAAATACAGATCTTTTTATTAAAACATGTTGGATGCAACCACTCGAGTTTCACAAAGGAAAGCATAATATTTTTATCCTTTTCTTACTCAATTCACAGAGCTACCCTGGCCAGGCATTGGGAAGAGGATTTACCTTTCACAAGTAGGAAAAAAATGTCAGGAGTGTTGTTAGACTAATGCCCATGGGGTTCCTATAAAACATATTCAAAAATACATATATTTTGAAAAGAATGACTGATTCTCAGCTGTCATAGTGCCCGGCAAATTAATCTTCAGCCAGTGGAGAGGTTGTTAAGCAAGTCGAAAGAATCTTACATAGATATTTCTGGAACAAAATTTATCAGATCCTTCAAACAAATATTCAATCTTGAACTGATATGTCAGTTTCCTTCAGGGACAGAGCTATATGAGGCATTTTACACTATATTTTTTATTTTATCTTTTCATAGAAATGTATTTTAAACTGAAATGAATTTTAATGGAGTTTTTTCAACTGAAAGAGTAAATATTGCAACAGATGCTCTGATTTTATCTTGGTTGAGTGAAATAAACATTGTTTTGTGTTCAAGCCACATGATATTTCAAAATTCTGTGGGATTAGTTATATTGCAGAGGGGGAAAATGTCATGCCTGTGGAAATTTCCAGGGGGAAAAAAGAAACTTATTTCACATAAAACCTAACTAAACAATTTCAGTGACTCATTTATTAGTCTCTCCTGAAGGTGAGAGAATAAGGAAGGGGACAATGTGAGAAGTTTCTTTTGCTACCACAACATCCCAGTAAAACTCTGCAGACCTTAGGTAGAATTATGGGCTTCTTAATTTTGAATGGAGCAAGGAGGTGTTAAAATTCTTCAGCTTTCCTCCCAGGTCCCAGTTTCTCCGCATGTAAGGAAGATTATTAAACTCTTCAATGAAGGATGAAGATATTTTTTAATTTTTTTTTTTGTCCTTTATATTTTATAAGTTAAACAAATATTTTCAGTTTAAGCTTTTCACCTTTGCTCTAAAAATCATACAAAAGGCCTTTTATCTTGTCTTTTTGTAGTCAGGAGAGGCACTGCCCTTAGCAAAAGAAGTTCAGCCTCTTTGAAGCATTTCTTCAATACTCTGTGCCATCTATGTAGAGTGGTTCATCTTTTAGGCACTGGATCTTATTACAGTTCAATATTTAATCACTTTTTTGATAAATCAATTAGCTGAATATTCAAATACTGTCATGGTTTAATTCCAGCTAACAAAATACCACAAAGC
>NW_010229752.1:0-1031 GCF_000690775.1 Eurypyga helias | reverse complement strand
AGGTGGGGAATTCTGGGATGCTTCGAGGAATGGGAATTGCGGGATGCTTTGGGAAACGGGGTGGGGAATTCTGGGATGCTTTGGGGAATGGGAATTCTGGGATGCTTCGGGGCAAGGAATTCCAGGATTCCTGGGGGAATGGGAATTCTGGGATGCTTCATGGGAATGGGGTGGGGAATTCCGGGATGCTTCAGGGTGGGGAATTCTGGGATACTTAGGGGGAACAGGAATTCCGGGATGCTTCAGGGGAACAGGAAGTCCGGGATGCTTCACGGGAACGGGGCAGGGAATTCCAGCACGCCTCGGGGAACGGGAATTCCAGGATGCTCCGGGCTGCTCCGCGGGAATGGGGCGGGGAATTCCCCGATAATTCCGTGCGGGAAACGTTACGGGGGGGCGCTGGACCCCCTCCAGCTCCTTTGTTCCATTCGGGGTGTTGTTTTTTTTTTCGGAACGACCCGTTTTCCCAGCTTTTTCTCTCCACGCCCCCGTAGGATCCGAAGGAATATCTCCCATTCCTGAATAACCTACGGAAGCTGGAACCTCACTACCGGCGTTACGTCATCGAACGTCACCTCAAGAGATATTCCGAAGCCCTCGGCCACCTCAGCCGTTGCGGTGTGTCCCCTTTCCCCATATTCCCTTCCCACTTCCCCTGTCCCCATATTCCCTTCCCACTTCCGGGATGAAATTCCATCCTTTCTTATTCCGGGATGAAATTCCATCCTTTCTTATTCCAGGACCCGAACGTTTCCCGGAATTCTTGGAGTTGATGAAGGAGCAACGGATCTACGGGGAAGCGTTGAAGCTTTATCCCAACGGGAGTCGGGAATATAAGGTATCCAAAGGGGCGGAGCTACCCCACGGAAAGCGAGGGGGCGGGGCTTTTTCCCAAATTCCCGCTTTTTCCCGTCGGTAGGTGATCGCCGTCGCATCCGGCGATTATTTCCTGGCGGAAGGTTATCCCGAAGAAGCGGCTTTCCTTTACCAACGAGGCGACGCTTGGAGGGAAGCGCTGAACGCCTTCCGTA
>NW_010229751.1:0-13910 GCF_000690775.1 Eurypyga helias | reverse complement strand
CAGCCCCTCATCCCCAAGCCTGGGGTGTTGCAGAGAGGGGGTTGTGTGACCCAAGTGCAGGACCTGGCACTTGGCCTTGTTGACCCTCACACAGTGACCTCGGCCCATTGATCCAGCCTGTCCAGATCCCTCTTTAGAGCCTTTCTACCTTCAGGCACATCAATGCTCCCACCCATCTTGTCATCTGCAAACTTACTGAGGCTGCACTTGAATCCCTTGTCTGGGTCATTGATAAAGATATTAAAGACAACTGGCCCCAACACTGAGCCCTGAGGAACAAACACCACTGGTAATTGGCCACCAACTGGATTTAACTCCATTCCCCACAGCTCTCTGGGCCTGGTCATCCAGCCATTTTTTTACCCAGTGAAGTGTATGCTCGTCTAAGCCAGAAATTCAAGAAATCTCTATGAAGATAAGAAAAATGAAAAACTGTTCATCACTGTCACAGCCTTTCAATAAAACAGCTTACTGAGCACATAGGAATATGAAGGGTTTCTTCAAAAGGCACAGATTATATGGTTTTCACCTGCCTTTTATATATTTCTCATTCCCTGTATCCTGGCATCTGTTGGAAGTGCATCACTGGGAACAGAGCCTGCATAGAATTTCACAGCAGGATGTTTTTTCAGCAAATCTGCTAGGCTGTAGACACTGAAAGTGTGTTCTGGTGCTCACACATCTCTGGCAACACACTTACTCATTTGGAGAGCACTTTCAAACGAAGATATGGCACCCCTCACCACCATTTAAACCATTTGGTTTCTTTCATTTCCTTTACAAACTCTACTATGTAGATACAATGAACACTGAACAGTGTGTCCAGTGGTCTCATCACATCTGTGTGCACAGAACTAAAGCATGGATTCATTCCCAAAAAGTTTCCACTCATACTGTATGTCCTGAACACCTTTATTCCTTAAATTCATTGCCTTCTCTCTACCCTGGATGTATTCAAAACAAAACAAAAAAACCCCAAACTCAAATCAAACAACCCCCCAGCCCTCCCCAGAAGAAACAGATGTATTATATAACTTAATGTGATCACACTCTCATCTATTACTCCCCAGATGTGCACCCATCTATATACAGTAAAAAATGCTATTCTGTCAAGGAATTTTTAAAGTATTAAGCAGATTGTGCATCCATAGCAGCTTGTTCTACCACACATTTTTGACCACTCTAAAAGAAACAAAGCTGCACATGTATCAAACAATAAACTTTGTTTTGTTACATGGTTTCTGTGAACAAACACACTGCTTAAGTAAGCGATGCGCATACTGGCTCCTACTGAAGCCAATAAAGTGGCAGATGGCTCAGCCACTTCTAAACCCAAGGAACTACATTTGTGCAGGACAAAATTCTGCCTACCTTATTTCTTATGACCTCTGTTCCAGAGAATACATTGTACCCTGCAGGTAGCATATTTAGGTGTTATTGTTCATACCCTTGCTTGCAGGCTGCCTCACAACTAAATAGTATTACCCAAACTGCAGTGTTACTTGCAGTGCAAGTAATAATTCTGTCCCTTAAAAATATCCTGTACCAACCTGAGTATACTGATTTTGACAATGTAAAGGGGAAAAGACTCAGAAAATTATCAGATTCAACAAGTGACACACTGTGCACCTGTGATACATAAGAATGTCATCACAGAAACGCACAGAATATATGAGTTACCAGGCTCCTACCTAAGCGCTTTCTGAAGCTTCCTGTGGTCCAACTAAATACTAGAAAGAAAAGGCAGCATTTTGAAAGATAAGCAACACGATTGACATGATACTCAAAACAAATCTCATCCAAGGGGAAAATCTGAAACTGGAATTATATGCAGTTTCCACAGATTGATTACTCACAGGCAACAGAAATTTGGGTTTCATGTAGGTACATGTCAGCTTAAGGTTGGGGTTTTTTTCCTAAGACATTTTAGAAAGTATGTGGAGAACATACAAACATAATAAAAAGGTCAACCCAGATACTGGAGAGTACATGGAATGAATTGGAAGAGTGGGCATTATGATGCACATTAGGTTTCATCCATCTCCTCCTGCATCTGGGAGGTAGAAATAGCCACACTGAGGCATACACGTGTGCAGAGGAATAAAAGAAGTTTAAAGGGCAACTGAAGAAATTCAGGCTAGCCAAGTCATACAGTAAACAAGAGAAATAAGACTATTGGTTTTACAAGAAACTACTTGCAGTATACAGAAGAATCTATACCTCCACCCAAGGCTGAACAAACTGATTGCTTACTGGAGTAGATCTTACTGAAATCCACTGCTCTCCAACTTCCAGCTGACATTTAACAATGCAGCAGGACTGGGGCATTTTAGATTTTGAAGGGAAATGAAAAATAACCAAAAGCCCTCTGACACTCTTAAGAAGTGCCTCATGAATACTGAACATGTTTTTAACATTATAAACATGTTTTGATAGGTTTTATACCATTCAATATTTCATGCATATGAACATATGATGTGATTTTTACTTTTAAGAATAATCACAGAATCACAGAATGGTTTGGGTTGGAAGGGACCTCAAAGACCATCTAGTTCCAACCCCCTGCCATGGGCAGGGACACCTTCCACTAGACAAGGTTGCTCAAAGCCTCATCCATCCTGGCCTTGAACATTTCCAGGGATGGGGCATCCACAGCTTCTCTGGGCAACCTGTTCCAGTGCCTCACCACACTCTCTGGGAAGAATTTCTTTCTGATATCTAATCTAAACCTCCTTGTTTATCTAAAAAGAAAAGGCTAAACTGTTGTAAAAAGATGTTTTACAAAGATATGCTTAGAAATGCTCCTGAAACACAAATCTGCAAATATAAGTGACGTTAGACTTTTTTTCAGAGCGTAACTTTCGAAAAATAATATCTCATAGAAAACTATATTTAGAACCTCAAATTTAGAACAACAAATAAATGGATTTATTCAATCCTGGGTAGACAAAGCATAGTAAATCCTACAGATGAAGAAAAAGATAGAAATACTCCTAGACATACTGGGACTAGATATTTTAGCACAAATCTGCTGATTGAAATACGTTCTTAAAAAACATATAAGAAAATTCCAATAACGAATACATTTGTAAAAATTAAAAGGCTAAATCATCAGCCAATCACCAGTAAGAGTAATTTATTTACTTTGGCTAAAATGTCTAAAATGAATGGCATCTTGAGCATCACCAACACTTTCTCAAAATCTTGATGTACCATTCCTCACTGTAGGTTCTTTGTTAACTACTACCTACTTCTATTTTTGGAATCTTTAATGAGGGCACACACATACAAATGAAAGTACATAATATCCCAAATGAACACAGTGAGGTTTTCTGCTCCATATCTAATCTGTCTCACCACAGGCTACATGAGATCTCTGATGGTGTCTTTTCTCCCTAATCACTAAAGGGATGCCAATTCCATAAGATTATACAGCTCTATCACTTGCTGTAAAATCTTTCTGAAGAAAGACATCAATATCAGTTTTTGACGATTTCTAAACATGGGGTCTAGTATGCTAAAATAAAGACCATGAATCAGTAAATCATATTATTCCCGCAAAGGGAAGGAATTGCCACAAGCAGTAGCAAGTAATTAAAATGTTAATTTATATAATAAGTAACAATCAAACAGTCATGTATCAAAGCCATGACTTTTTAAGAAAAGAATTTCATCTTATACAAGATTAGCATCACTGAAACCTGTAATATATTTAGCTTCTATAAACGAATACTGAATTAATTGTAACAGCTACATAAAAAACAGAAGAAAAATAAGCTATTTCCTGTACTTAAACAAATATAAATGAGAACAGTTTGTCCCTGACTTCAGATTTCAATAAAAGATAAAGAAAAAAAAAAAGTCAGAGCTCTACTGACTTAAAATGTAACTGAAATCCGAAACCATGATTCAAACCTTGATTTGATGAGGCATAAAGCTGTGAGCTGGAGAAGTCTTTTATTTGTCCGTTCTCATTTAAATACAACAAACTGCACCGAAACCTTTAAACTGGTGCATCTAATGCAAGAAACACCCTTCCTCTTATTAAATCTGTTGGATGTGCCTGTGGTATTTTCAGTAATGATTTATTATTTTAGTCATTTTTGCCAGCAGAAAAGAATGTTGTTGACATTCCTTTAAGTGTTTAGCCTAAATTATACTAAACTGCTCAAGTCTGGTAATTCAATATACCAAGAATTTGTTCAGGAGAAAAACTAACATTCCTTTAAATGTTGCCACCTTCTTAAATACAATAAAGATGATGCTTTAGTTCCTTGAAGAAACAAAATTAAACCATATTAATTTGTTTTTTCATTGACAAAAGAAGAATCACAGGAGACTGACCCCATTCATTGCAATAAAAGATCCAGTTTTTATTTCTTGGTGAAGATCATCGGTTAGAAAAAGACACAGCTGATTATTTCAGTATACTGTGTATGCATGTGTATCTTATAAAACCAAGACATTCCATGCTGGTTTTGTACTTTGGGCATAATGGCAAGCACTGGTTGCAGATTCTTTCAGCTGGATCCAAAGTGTATTCATCTCCAATTGCTTTCAATAATTTCAATTCAAGTGCTGAATTTTTATTTTTTTTAAAGAGGACAGAACATGCTGAAAAGCAGATCAGATTGCTTCCAGGATCTTGCAACACCAGCAAATCTCAGACATTTGGAAACCCAAATAGAGCAAATGCGCTGAGATTAATGTGTCCACACCTCAGCTGATCTTTCTTCATCCAAGGTCTCCTGGCTTTGAAACACAGGGCAGTGAAAGTAAACGTAGGCTCTTCTTTAAAATCAGTTCTGCAGAAAATGTGTGTCATATGGGCAGGGTGCAAGTGCAATCAAACAAGCCATCACCACAGCTGACTGCACTTGGTTTGTTTGGAATGGCAGCATAACATTTCATACAAAAAAAAGTGCTTGACACTTCATAAATAGTGAAATATGTGTAAAAATACTGTTCAAATCCATTTGACATCACTCTTCCAAAGGACTGTATTTTTGTCTGAGTTATATTTTCAGTCTTTTGCCTTAAGCTTGCATGTGACTGCTCTGTTATTTAGAAAGTAGTGACCTTCTTTTACTAATAAATACTGGGCAATTTTAAATTTGAATGTACAAAACTACTGTCATTAAGGTATAATTTAATGCAGTGCTCAATGCAGGAGCAGTCCTCCTCCTCAGAAAGCCTTCTTCCAAAGAAATGGAAAAGAAACAGTCAGAGACGACAAGCCTATATCAAATCAAATGGTTCACTAACGTAATTCTGGTATTAGCATAAAGTAGGTCTTCAGATTGCATGACTTAAATAAAAATGGTTAGTAAACAAAAAATAAGTATGAAGGTACTGCTCAAGAAACAGAAGGAGCACATGGTGAGGAATTTACAGCCAGGAGTGACTGCCGAGAGTAGAATAAGCACAAGGAGATAAGAATAGTATTTTCTAAAACAAGGTCACTGCAGCAAAGGTTTCAGATTCCCGTCTATGTTTATAGCCTTTGGTGTCAAGCTGTCCAAGAACAGATCCAGAAAGACTGACTTTGTAAAAGGAAATTTTCTCTGTCATCCTTTTTTCTCACCCGAGGTGCTATTGTCAAGGCCTATGAACTTCACTGTAGATAGATTATGTTAATAAGACATGAAATACTGTACATAGCTACAGGGAAAAAAGGGCGCTTGTATCGAATACATCTTCCTGTTCACCGATGCAAGATCTGAGGGGCACTTTCAACAGATAAATGAGTTTGGGATGACATTAATTTGAAATTGTATTCCCAGTCATAAACAGACCATGCAGACAAGGGACACGTAAGTAATCCAAACGTTGCCATGAATAACTATTTATACTCACCTTCCTTCTTCAAACTCTTCAGTGCTAGATATCTAATCAATACAGAAGCAGTGCATTTACCTAAAGGTTTTAAAGTCAGTCTTTCACAGGCATCCGTAACTCATTTTTCATAGCACTGCATGGGTATTGAGAGCACTCAGGGTCTCTCAAGACTTAAGGCAGGGAAAACAAGAGTTCAGAAACGCTCACTAATTCTGAATGGCTAATTTTAGGTTTTCAAAGAGTCTAACCTACTGCTGCTTTCTCTGAGATGCAGCTGCTCAACATGAGGAAGAGCAGATGTCCAGCATTTAGAGCACTCGGAGACACCTAGCTGCCCATCTTGATTTTCAGATTCACAAAGGCACCTAATCCTCAGTGAAAATCACAGTGGATGACTGTAAAACTGCTTTTCAAGCTATCTCCCTTCTAGGTCCTTTGACAACCTTACTGGCACAAGTATTTTCCGCCATACTAGATGTTTCTGTGTACCCATGTGTTTACAAGATTTTATGCAGTTTGCATTTATGACCCCAACTTCATCCTTGTTTGCCTGACAGCCCCTCCCGTAAACCTACAAAACCCTGCTAAAAAGGCCAAAATTAAATCCTTTGCAGAATTTCCCCGGTACAGGTTCCTCATTCGTTCCTACTGAAAGCAATCATTTCTGCAGGAAAACTTACGAGAACAGAAAAAGTTTACATTCTAATCAAAAGCTCAAAAGGTGCAAAAAATGCAAGGTAAAACACATGTCCACTGGGTCAAGGCTCCCTAAATCCTTGTATCCAACTCCCTCAAGGTTTAAAGTAGGGAAGAGAGGAAGGGGGAGGCTATGAGCCTGTATTCTTGCCATTACATCAATTTCTGCTGCTTGAAGTCATCCAGACAGATGATTTCAAAATCATGCTGGATTCAAACTGTTCAGGACTTTGAATCATTTGAATCATTCTCTTTAAATAAGGCAGCAACCACTTTCCACAGCAGCCAAAGCTTCCAACGATGGTAGTGTATTACTCAAGATACCATGTACTACACTAATCTGCTCAAGAGGTGGCAGTGGCACAGAAAACTGTGTAAGGCCATCATCTGAAAGGAAAGGTTGCAGACTCTTGGGCAAACACAGATGATAAAAGCATTCCTGGCGGTCGTTGCTATCTAAGCATTCTGGAACAGCCAAGGACATCTTCAGAATGGCACAATATCATCTTCAGAAACTCCAGTCTCATTATCTATTTTGTTTGTGCAGTGTTTATTTTGTTCCTCAGCAACCTTGCATGACCCTCTTTAAAGCCAATGGAAGTTAAACACGCTCAGGCGAGAACAAAATGAAAATCAACTCCTTACAAAGCAACCATCCACAGGCTTTGAGTTGGCAGACAAACCTGAACCCAGTAACATTTTTTGATAAATATCACTTTGATTTGCCCCTTCAGGCCCAAACACACACCACAGATCCAATTAGGAACCAAAAACACAGTTGCTGACATGCTGGCAATGAACTGGACACAAAGACAAAAACAAAACCCAAATGCAAGATCAAGACATGCTGGCAATGAACTGGACACATCTTAAAGACAAAAACAAAATCGAAATGCAAGATCAGAAAAAAAATCTAAAAGAAAAGCTAAACCAATCTGAGAGAACATAAGTCTCTGATCGTGCCCCTACATTTTACAAAAGATGCCACACTGCTCAGACCAAACACTGTTTGTCCCAAGGCCTGAATTTTACAATAAATTTGTATCCTTAGCTTACCTTTTCTTCTTAGGCATAAATGAAACAGCCTGGAGGCTTCATTCAGTGTTCTATCTAAAACCTGTAAGTGCTCAATCACTGACAAAATATTCATACCTTTTCAGCATTGTTCTCACTGTACCTGCTTTTTGAGCAGCCCCAAGCATGGCAAAAAAGATGTTATGACAGCAGCTCTAGAAACACACAGCCAGTGCTTACTGCATAGCTAATGTCACATCCCACTTGATTAATCTGTGCCCTTTGATGTGACCTTTTTCTTCAGCCAGGTTAATATGCAAGCTTAACTTTGGGAGGAAATCAATCAAGTTCTGCTTACAATTCCAATACTGTAAATATGACACAAGCTTGTTGTTCTATTCCCAGTGTTACAGAAACACAAAGACAGTATTAGAAACCAACAGCACTGTGAAATGGGATGTGTATCTAAAATCAGACACTAGTACTGCAGAAAGATTAGATTTTAGATTAGCAACAATGTCCCAACATTGCACAAGGAAAACAAATGCAAGGCAGTGTCAGGAGGAATAATTTGAATATCCTATAAACACCACTAAATTCTAAAGTAATGGGGGAAAAAAAACCCACCACCCAAAAAAACCCCAAACTTGCTGTCATTGGTGAATCACCATTCAGCAGCTATCAAGAAATAAGCAAAAGCTTAAGATGTACAGAGGAACAGAATTAAAAAGTTGCATCTCATATACAAAGGTATGTTAATCATGATGTTCTGTGTTCAGTTCATACTGCCATGGAAGGTGTGTAAGAACCCAGTAGGGTTCCAAGTATGTTGTAAGAGTGATTTAGAGACACTTTTCCATATAATGAGAAATTGTTAGGATTGGGATTAGATGTAGAGGACGTACAAAGCTCTCTAGACATACGACTCTCCTTGATTAGAGTAGCCAGGTAGTGTTCAGGGACAGATGAGAGAACCTTAATTCCAACATCTACCACATGTCTTTAGTCAGAAAGAACAGTTATGAACAAGCCATGTAAGGCAAGAAACTAGAATACATGTTGCAATAATATCAAATGGTGAGACATTCCAAAAAAATGATTAACTCATCGCCTGCCCTACAATGCTAGCATACACACCAGACCTCCCCTTTGAAGCCACCAATGTTAGCCAAGAAGCAGCTCAGGTGTGTAAACAAAATCAAGGATGATCCCAGTAACTCCCTTGTTTGTTGAGGATGTCCCAGGTATTTCTAGAAGCACTTTTGTGCAGGCACGAGACATCATTACCTAGGCCCAAGTGAGTAACAGTGAATTCCCACATTCCAACTGAAAGGTCCATTGCACTGAACAACCCTTGCAGATGGCTCTGAGAACAAAAAGCAGCCAGGCATGTGAACCAAAAATGTCTGGGATTCAGGGGTACCAGGCACTTTCATTTCTGGGTTTTATTTCTAGCTTAAAGTTTTCATTTTAAATTATTTAGATTTTACTAGCATTTTTCTTCTTGATTTATTTTCAACATTGGGATATACAACACCTATGTGTAGCAACTGTGTCAGAAGACTAGAATTAGGATTAGCAGTACAAACACATCAAAGATGACAGACACAGGAGACATTATGGAAGGTGAAATATGGTTGAAACTTACAATAAAGTGCTACCACAAAATACAGAATTGCCACCTTGTGACATACTTTTATTACAGTCAACACTGAATATTGTATATTCTTCCCTCTGCTAAATCAAGATTGTTTCCTTTGCTTCTGATAATACTCCTAATCTGATGTCCTAATTACATACTCCAGGAGTTTCTAGGACCTAAGGGATTAAAAAGAAGGACACGGCTGTATCATGCCACTGAAACTATTCACCTTCCCACTCAAAACACTACGGTCAGCTCAGAAATGCACCAGAAAGGTGTCCGCTGCTTTTGCCACCTGCAAACTCTTGTTGGTTGGAGACAACAACCAAGGAGTTCTCAAATAATGGTAGGGAATGAAGAGTCTCCAGCTCTGCATCAGTGGGAAAAATCTGACCTTTCCCAAACCCACACGGAAGATCTCCTCTGTCAAATATATAAATATGTGCATAAACAAACCTCAGATAAAAACTGCATCAACAGCTCTTTGTTGCCTTTTCGTGTAGAAAAGGTTTTCAGAAGCATAGGGACAGATGAACCCCAAATTCACAACTTCTTTTAGAAAACCTCTGTTGACATATCATCGCTGGAATACACAGTTAAATATATTTCGTCCTGACTTTTATCACACTTAAGTTTTGCATTTCTTAATAACTACCCCATAGATTTAGTTTGTTGAAAACTCCTAATGCCATATTTTTGCTATGAAACACATCAGCACTGGTGTTTTCTCTGGATGGCTGCTCTAACCATTTCTTAGCTGCCCTTCTGGTTTATTTTCTTTAAAAAGTTTACAGCTTATTCAGAATCATGCTGCTCTTTTAATCTCTCGCTGGACCTGCTGTTCTCTTCATGTTATTGTGTTATGGCTTGAGCCACGTCAAGATGACTTAAAAATTGAGAAAGAGGGTTAAATCCTTATTGACTGTAACAAAGCCTAATGAGAAATTGGAGGGAATTCAGAGAAGAGTGAAAATTATTAAGGTGCTTCAGTAGTACACATTTAATTACTTGCAGAAGGCAGTGGCTAACTAACATGAGCATAACTGGTGTTACCTAACCCTTGATAAGTACCTGAAGAATTCTATGATTCTATAAACCTGAGGAATATGGGGTTAGACTCACAGAAGTGGGAGATAATTTTGGTGTTAAATAAACTATAATGGAGTGAAAGGATGAAAAGAAATGTTTATACTAAATACCAGAATCTATTTTGAAGTTGTAAATCTGAAATTCTGAACACATCAGAAGGGGAAATTTAAGGCAAAAGAGCAAAAATATTCAGTGAAGAATAATATGATATTGGCAGAAGGAAGGAAATAACCTCATGAACTATTGCTTTTGTGTGTTTTTCTAGAATTTTGCCAGATTATTATCTTTGTGTGTGTGTGTGTGTGTATAAGCTTATTCTCATGAATCTGTGAGTTCTTCTTACAAGAAGGAGAAAGCGATCAAGAAGACAGGATCTGCATAGATATAGACCTAAATCTATTTATCTACAACATTCTAAATGAAATTCTGTTTTTCAGAACGCAAAAGGATCATACTTCGATTTTCATGGAAGTTTCCTAATCATGTCCCATGTCTTAAGGTAGTTTTCACTGAGAAAATAGTCAACAGTGTCTAGAGGCTTCTACAGCTAGAACATGAATCCTATTACAAAATTTGATCAGCATTTATGGTGTGCAGTCAGGGAACTGAGTCCTTTGGAGAAGATGACTTTACAAGCACCACACACACTCCAAAGATTCAAAAAAGTCCTTTGGGAGTGATATGCGGGAAGGCAAGAACTTAGTATTCTTAGCACTAGATGAAAGAAGGGACCCCGAGCCCCATTGATACTGAATGCAACCACATTACAGCTTTTCGATCCTTAACTCCACCAACGCAAAATACTTCTTAGCAGGTAACTCCTAAAGGTTGAGGCCAAACAACAATGTTTGGAAAACCAAAGGAAATTTACTGTTAAATTTTAAGCATAAATCTCTGCTTGATGTAATATGTTTGTAAAAGGTCATAAACTAACGGACATCAAGAGACACAACAGATAGGCAAGAAATAACTTTCTGAGGTTAGAGAAGAGCTTCATGGCAACCTCTTCCACTGGCTTAAAGTATCCCGTCTTTCCAGCTGACTACATCACGTCCCTTCTGCCTGTATCACATGGCAGGAGGATGCCATGTGCTCTGACCTCTCTCCTGGCACCTGGTAGCTATCACACAACATGTCCATGCTCCTAGAAAGTTCCGGTTTCATTGCACCTGCATATATCCGTAATTGTCCATGGGAACTGAGCCTTCCTGAAGCTTCTCTATGTCTGTATTTGCAAAGTTCGGGACAGATGGCAGCAGGGCACTGGTGACACTCCTCGAGAACTTCACGCAACCTGTTTCTGGCTGTTAGGTGTCTTAAATATCCCTCAGGCCCCAGCACAGAATTACCTGTGGCACACATTAATTTTTCCAGTCTGGCAGCTTGCTCCTTAAACCATTTTTCCTGGAAGACCCTGAGCTTCCCTGTCAAGCTAATAGATTAATGTCTGTGTTTATATAACAGTCTGTAAAACCACAAAGCTGGGAGTTTTCTATGGCTCCTAAGGAAAGCTCCAAAACCCAACAGGGTATATAAAGTGCAAACATTTTACCCACCCTTAAAAATCTCAGCCGAAACAACGAGTTTGGTTTCCTCAGAAACAGCCCCTCTCACCTCCCCGTGTAACAGCTAAGACTCAGCACGCCATAGCTAACAACTCCTCATTCAGAAGGGGGAAGGAGTCTTAATACTGGAATTTGTTTTGCCTCTAATCTACCAGAACTCAACTGACTATCAAACCACACTGTGACACTCCTTCCTTACACACTGGATGAAAGTTAAATTTCAACAGATGTGAGCTGGGAGGGATGGGCTGCCTAGCATTTACAACCCTGGCACACTATGTGCTTACTTTGTTTTGCAATTGTTTTAAAACTATGCTGTGGATTATGGATAGGAATATTTTAGAAGAGCTGCATAAATGGGACAGAGCAATTTTGCAGCATCATTCTCACCACCACCAAGGCAAAACATCATGGACAAAACCTTTGCTTCCAAGAAAGTTATCACTAACTGCCTCTGAGGAAAGATCAGACTCCAAGCACTCAAACACTCCATTTCTCCTTATCTGACAGTGAGTTAATTGCTGCCTTTTTCTCCACCTCAAGAACGGCACCAGCCACTGATGAAACCAGAGCACCCATCTTTTGAAACAGTCACACACCCCAACCCAGACTTTTCCAAGTGACCTTTCAAAGGCCATTCTGTGGTGCTTCTTACAAAACACATGAGAAATGTGATCTTTCTTTGCTGTCCCTAATTATAAGGCTAATCCAATTCTCACTGAATACAACATGCAGGAGTAGAAACATGGAGATATATTTGGCATCCAAAGATGATCTACTGTTCACAAGGTCATGGAGTCTGGAATGGAGAAGAAGCTGCAACCTCAAATTACACTCATGCTCTAGGGTTTATTGGAAAGAAGCTTGTTGTTTTTCAAAGAGCTCCTTTGTGGATATATTTAACCAGATTCTTGGGAAAATCCTTCTTGTGCTAAAATTAGGATTCCATGACCCTAAAAGACAAAAGTTCCTCTAACACTAGGTAAAAGTATAATCTGCGAAGTTGGTTTTCAGACTAGTTTAGCAGTCTCAGGTCTTTACCCAACAATGCACTGCCATCGTGTGGTGCAGTCTAGCAACGACAACAGTTATTAAGGCTGATGGAATACTCCCAGGATATTTTCACAGATCTGTCATAGCTTTAATTTCTATTATGCAATAATGTACCAGCCTTATGCTTTCAGGCTATTTATTGAAAGTTTAATAAAAAGAAAATAAATCATGTGAATCCCTCTTCAAAGTAAAAGAGTTTAAAATGTCCAGTAACATTATTTGAAATTAACTGCATTTTGTTTAATTTAGTAGTAGACTGTTTCTAATGCAGACCACTGCCATCCTTCCATTTTCTTTAATTAATCCAAAAGGGGGTACTTCTTGGAATAGGTATATTATTTTATATATATGTGTGTATGTTTATATACATAACTTTATTGATCCCATGTTCAATCGCTTCTCTGACTTGAAAAAGAAAACGGCCTTCTAGTTGTTCCCTGAATCCTTTACCTTTTAATAATAACTTTCTGTCCTAACCCTACGCACTCAGCTGTGGGTCCCAATGGGCCAACCCACTGAAAGCCTCACATGAACCTCTCTTGCTTTGCTCAGAGCTCTGGTCTTAGAGCTGTGTTAGAAAAGGTAAGCTCTTTAGAATCGTAAATTTAGGGGAAAGTAGTGTAAAAGAAACACTCCTTAGTGCATCTACTGATTGATCTTCCAACATACAAAACAGTGAGACCACGCCTCACCTTCTCCATTATACTGCAGAGAAAAAAAAAAAAAACAAAACAAAACCTTATGATTACCATAAGCGTTACGTTCACACAGGACCAGTCATTTCCTCTCTTTGAAACACTCATGCAAGGTCTTGGCTAATCCAGTGATAAGCAGTTGGCAGAAGAAACACACTATTTATTCTACTTCTCTGGAATCTTGTTTCTAATAGCTAATCTTGCTTTTAAAATAATCCATCTGGCTTCATAGTGCTAGGAAGTCAATGCTGTCCAAGAAATTCAAGAGCTGCAGGTAGCACTTTATCTAGGGTGGAAGAATAGAATAGAATAGAATAG
>NW_010229750.1:0-4189 GCF_000690775.1 Eurypyga helias | reverse complement strand
GCTCTGTCCCTCAGGTGTGGGGAGCCGAGCAGTGCTGGTGGGGCCCGGACCCATGGCCCACAGCGCCAAGCAGCTGCCTGCCGGGATGCTGTAAGTGCCGTGTCCCCCCGCCACTCCGTGTCACCCTGTCCCGTGCCGGGCCCCCGCCCTTTGTCCCTTGCTAAAGGGTGGCTGGTCTTGCCTTGTGAGCCTCTGGGGGTCTTCGGCGTGTTTTGAGGACCCCCATCCCCTACTGCGGGCTGCACCGCTCTCCCTTACCTGCCTGCTTTGCTAGCCTGTGCTTCCACCTGGCCGGGGTAATTGCACAGGGCAAAGGGAGACCTGGCCTAAAAGAAGTGTCTCGTGAGGTTAAGACCAGCAAGGTCTCGATTTCTGTGGGGTGAACCGGCATTGACTGCCCCCCTTCCCCAGAGAGGCGAGAGCATGGGGGCCTGCAGCCCCTTGGACAGGCAGATGGGGAAACACCTCCGCCCTCGAGGGAGGTGGATGCCAGAGTGAACCAGCTGGGGAGGCTCAGACAGGAGGAATCTTGCCTGGAATAACTTTACTTTTTAAAGCGTCCTTAGGCACACGAAGAATCTGGATCGTAGCGGGGGAGGCAGAGATCCGGTGTCTGGTGGTGGAGGGTGTTCATGTGTTCCTGGCCGTGGCAGCTGGGCATGATGATACTGTATGGGCATCCCTAGGAATATTTCTGTGCGAACTGATTAAGAAAGCTAAGGTAGGCCATGCTCATGCAGAGCCTCAGGGATGGCTTTTTCCGCCACAGAAGATAGGAGAAGTGATGGTCTCACACCTTCCCGTAGTGTTTTGTGTGATCGTGGGTGTGCAGGGTGGCTGGTTGGGCTTGGATCCCAATGGGAAGTGCTCTTGCTGGGCCATCTGCTCCATCTGCAAGGACCAGTGCAGTTACAGGTGATGTCCCTGGGGGCCTGCAAAGAGGATTGCCAAATTAACTGCAAGGATGGCAACCTGATAGTGATAGGTTAAGGGGATTTGGGTTTACACAAGGTATGTGATGTGACAAACGGGCGAGAGACTCTGGGGCGCATCCGAGTGGGTTGGGGTCAGTCTAGCTTTTGATATACACCAGCATATTCTTTCTTTGGTGAGGCTAGTTACGGTGTCTTGTGACTTGGATGGAACCCAAGCGAGTGCTGTTTGCCACAACTCTCAACCCTTTCATGTCTCCCCCCCCCCCGTAGGGGGCCTGGCTGCACTCTATCAGCATGCACACTCTGGCAGAGCAGGAGACCAAAGGGTGCAGGTGGGACAGAGGCTTGGCTGTGGGATGGAGCCGACCATAGAAGGGGCCAGGGAGGCTCAAGGAGCCCCAGGGTGATGCTGCAGTGGTGCTGTGTGTGCTCAGCTGGGGCAGGGAGGCTCTGCCAACCTGGGTGCTGGACATGCATTCTCTGCTGAAGGCAGATGCAAGTCTGTAAAGACAAGGCAGCAAGTTGGAGAGCAGGAGTCGGGGCCTCCAGCCCTGCGTTAGAGCCGCTCGGTGTGTCTCGGTGCTGGTGCAGGCAGCAGGAACCTGATGGAGCGGTTGTGGTGGAGCGGGTCGAGCCAGCACCCTGCTCTCATCATCTGCCTTGAGGGTTCTCCTTATCCCTGGGAGCGCTTGTGCTGGGTGTAGGTGATGCTTCCAGGTGGTGGCCCTGGAGCCAGGATCCAAACCCCCATGGCTACTCCTCCCTTGCGGAGTAGGATCAACTGCTTGGGACTCCTCGCTGAGGTGTGCACCCAAGCCCTGGTGCATGCAGGAATGTAACTTGCTGTTAGCTGCCCCCAAGAGCAGCATTTGCAGCTCCTGGCCCCCTTCCTTATGTCACTGAAAGGTCCCAGGGTCATCACTGGACCTTGGGGCAGCTTTTGTGTGCTCAGGACTGCCTGGTGCTGGGCTCTGAGTGCCATTGCTCAACTGTAGCAAATCCTCGCACCAGAACAGGGGGTCCAGGGCTGGTAGGGGCTCTGGGCACTGTGTGAGTGGCCAGGAGCTGGGGAATCTGGCGAGTGTGAGACTGCACTGCCAGGGGATGTGTTACTATCAGTCCCGGCTGTTTCCCAGCCCTTTCTGATGGGTACTCTCTGGCTGTAGACATGCCACAGGTAAAGCTCAGCATGGAAACTTCCTGGTGGCCATCAAGCAGGAGAAAGGAGAATCGGCACGGGCTAGTGGTGAGAAGCCACACGGCGAGGAGGAGGTGAGCTCTGGTGCCCGCATCCCTCCCTGCACAGTCCCTGAGAGCAGGGTCTGTGTTGCCCAGCCTGAGGCTGTCCCTCCACTTGCCCTTCAGCAGCCCAGGTGCAGCCAAGCAAGCCTGTGGCTGCAGCCATGGCTAGAGGGAAGGCTGAGACCTCCCCTCAAGGGATGGGAGGCCCACACGGGTCTGCAGGCTGCTCCTGTATCCTGCTGGCACGATGGCATCATGCGCTCTGATCCATGATGTGTTGTCCCTTTTCTGGATGCTAGCCGGTGAAGAAGAGAGGCTGGCCCAAGGGCAAGAAGAGGAAGAAGATCCTTCCCAATGGTCCCAAAGCCCCTGTGACAGGCTACGTGCGTTTCCTGAATGAGCGGCGCGAGCAGATCCGCACACAGCATCCTGACCTGCCCTTCCCAGAAATCACCAAGATGCTGGGGGCTGAGTGGAGCAAGCTTCAGCTTTCGGAGAAGCAGGTACCACCCCCGAGGAGAGACCCCTCCCCCTAGGGCTGGGCAGCATGCTCTGGAGCCTGCACCTCAAACCCCTTTGCTCGCTGCCTGGATGCAGCTCCACAAAGGGAGCTTGTCCCGATACTGGTCCACTGGTGAGCAGGAGTTTGAGTAGTGGGGAGGGATCAGCAGTCCCCTGGGGGGCCTGGGGCTGAGCCAAGCTGAGGACCCTCTGTGACTGTAGCGGTACCTGGATGAAGCGGAGCGGGAGAAGCAGCAGTACATGAAGGAACTGCGAGAATACCAGCAGTCGGAGGCCTACAAGATGTGCACGGAGAAGATCCAGGAGAAAAAGATCAAAAAAGGTGGGTTGGGGGAGCAGTGGCTGCTGGCATTGCTGCCAGGATCTGGCCAAGTGCTGCCAGGGCCTCTCAGGGTAACCTCCCTTCTCCTTTACAGAGGACACAGGCTCTGCAGCAGTGAACACCCTACTGAACGGGCATCCGCACAAGGTAAGGCCCCAGCAGGTTTACCTGCGTGTGGGGCGACTGAGGCATGGGGCACCACTGGGCTGACTGCAGGTTTGGGCAGAGGGAGGCATGGGTTGTCGTTCAAGGCACCAGCTTTTTGTAGTGGAAGGAACCAGAGCGGAGTTGCCCTCCCTGCCTTGGCATGGCCACCCCTTGCCCCAACCCTGTGCCTCCTGTCTGCCCAGCCCCAAGGAGATGGCCTCGCCTTCGGTAGGCTCAGCCCTGCCTGATCCTTCCCTCCCCTGCCCCCAGGCTGGTGAGTGCAGCGACACATTCTCCACCTTCGATGTGCCCATCTTCACGGAGGAGTTCTTGGACCAAAACAAAGGTGAGGGGCTGGGCTGTGGGGTGGGGGCTGCCTGTGCTGCAGCACTGTGCTTGGAGGTTGGCTGCAGCAAGCAGTGCCACTGTCAATGCAGCCCCGGTGGGGCATTTTGGCAGGACCATGGCTGTCCAGGGTGCGAGATCCAGCCTGTGCAAGGCCCCTGGTGAGGTTGGATAGATGGAATACATCCTGACTGGAGCCTGGGGGGTGATGATGCTGAGCCTTTTGGAAGAGTGGTGGCTGGAGGGGGGATTGGGTTTGGGATGAGGGAGACAGTCAGAGGGGCCACCCTTGCTGACACTGCGTGGTCCTGGCAGCACGGGAGGCTGAGCTGCGGCGCCTGCGGAAGATGAACACAGAGTTTGAGGAGCAGAATGCCATCCTGCAGAAGCACACAGAGAGCATGAACTGTGCCAAGGAGAAGCTGGAGCAGGAGCTGGCCCAGGAGGAGAGGCAGACCCTGGCCTTGCAGCAACAGCTCCAGTCTGTGAGGCAGGCCCTCACCACCAGCTTTGCCTCCCTCCCCATCCCTGGTGAGTTCAGAGCAGCCGTAACCTGCTGGGATCTGGGGGTCATGTGGGGGACCACCACTTAGGGCTCCGCATGTGGTACAAGTTTGGACATTGGAGTGGTGATAAATGCTCATGGGCTGCTGGGGCATTGTGCTGGGTTCAGTCA
>NW_010229749.1:0-16720 GCF_000690775.1 Eurypyga helias | reverse complement strand
GGAGTTAAACCACGACACACACAGATTTCAAATGATCAAACAAAGTGAAAACAAAAAAAAAGAAGTGGAATTTCAAAACCTCTAAGTCTGCTGCATTAATCACTTGCTAAAATGCAGTTTGTGATACCTCCAAATACAGTAATCACAAGCTGTTTGCCCCGACATCATACAGAAATCCACACTCTTCAAGCTAAGGAAGACCACAGGAGAGAACCCACCTACAGCAGCGTTTCCTAAATATATACATGCAGGACCTGTTTTCTGCATCCCTTACACAGAAAACATCCACTTTCTTGATAAGGTGTATACAGAACGGAAAATTTCCTGTAACATCTTGCCTCTGATGATTCTCAGCCATATACTTGATTACCTTTTCATTAACCATATAAATGAATCAGACACTTGAAAAATGCTCAGAAAGCCATTACCAAGCATTCCTAAAGTAAAGCCTTCTAGGTAGAAACAATGATGCTTCTCAGAGAAGAATCTGATGAGATAATTTCCTTTTGCAATCACTTAAGCAGAAAATTGTTCTATTTTTAAACTCAGTTCCTATATATATTTATGTAAATTAATATATTTAATATTCCAAGAGCCCCTTTGATTTAAACAAGAATGCTTAAACCAGCAAATTCTAGCTAATGGATAGATGGGCAGTTTAAAAGCCAAAGCATACCAAAGTCATTAATTTATTGTATCAAAGATCAGTAAATTAAAAATGTACAAACTAAATCTTACGAAAGCCAAAAAGATCTCATGAAAGAAATTAATGTTGCTCGTTTTATCTGTTGCTTATGAAACGTGCCAAAATGACACATCTGAAAAATGAAAAGCCTTATACTAAATGGCAGATAAGTTTTATACAGTGCTTTCTCCTATACTGCCCTGCTAGTACAGTTGGTATTGTAAGAAACATAAAGAGGTTACAGGTTGCTTATTAAAGGCAGTACAAGTAACAGTATAAAGCTAAACAATCCTCACCTTTTTGCTGTTGGTTAGGAAAAGGTTGCGCGCTGAGGCTTTTTGTTTGTACGCCTGTAAAAGAATACCATCCTAAAATTAGTTAAAGGATAATGGCTTCAAAGAATTTTAAAGATCACTATGCAGCCTTCAGCAGATAAAAGTCCCAACTTCAGCCATGCACACTGTTGCATAATTGGGTACAGGTACTGTATTTTTTATTTTCACTGAACGAGCTTTTCATCCTTAATTACTGAAGGCATACATAAACGCTTCCTTCAGGAGCTGGAATACATGTGAAACACTTCCCTTTTTCAGGATCGTTCCTTTAAATACTACTATTGCAAACCTGGGTTCTCCTATTCCACTGTTATCACTGAAGTAAACACTAAAAATTTCCACTGCTTCCCAAAGATGTTAAGAATTAATGTAGATGCTATGTTCTTCGCGTGATCAAAATCAGTCTCTTGAAAATATCAGGTCTATCACACTGCACATATCCTTTGCCTGGCTTATAAGTTCATAAAGGAAGATATAGTTATCACTCTCATTCAACTTCCTCGAATTGAGAGTCTGTTAACTGTGAACTCCAAAAAGCAGGTTGCAAGGTTCACTCTGGTGACAGAAAACTACCGACCGTGAACCCAGCTTTCTATTTCAAATGTGCCTGAAGCTTGTCCTGTAAACGATACAAACATTTTTCCCTAGACTGTGTCTGAAATAAGTTGCAACAAACACACATGCTACAAAGATTAAAACACTCCTTTCCTGAACTTTATGTAAAACCCCAATGTTGGTTTGCTCTACACTGCTATCCTGTAGGTTAGCAGGAGTACCTGCCAGACTTTACTGTACTACTCATAGAAAAGGGTTGGATAGGCAAATTAAAGCAAATTTAGTGGCAAAGCACTGCATGATCCTCTCAGATTTCACTCATGATACGAAATTTGAACTACGCTTTGCTTACGGATTACAGAATATCAGTTTGGTCGCTAATGACCACCAGAAAAATCAAGTCTTACTTCACTTTGTTTTTCCAAGTGTCAACTCCAGGCTAAGTTAATTTTCTATTTCACTTTCTTGCCATTATCACTGATCAGGTGCCGTTAGCCAAGCTCACCTTTGGCAACTCCTTTTTAACAATGCTAAGCCACACTTTCCGTCGACGTGCATTAAGTTGCTCAATACTCAAATGCTTTTTCTTGGACCCAGGTGGTGGTGTATCATGAGAAAACTTGGCAAAAACTTTGGTCTGGTGATGGTGGCGTCGTGGTGACTCCTCTGAAGACAGCTCTTCCTCCCGTCTCCTCTTTTTCTTCACTTTTTTCAACTTGCCTGCATGGCAACAATGATCATAAAAATAAATTCCTTTTTTCCTATTTTTGGGATACATACAGTCAGGTATCCTTCCTGAGTAAACTATCCTAGTCAATTTACATGCGGAACCAAAGCCAAACTTATCCACGTTTGCCAATTCTGGTACCATCCATTTATCATATTAGATATTGCCTCATCACATTATAATGGAAAGATTTTCCTGTCTGATTGACAGTGTGGTGAAATGCAATTTTTCCACCACGGGAAACATGCCTTAGGAGTTAATAAGTATGCCTGGGACCTGGTGCGATGTTTCTTGCTTTGTGGTAAAATTCTACTTAAAGACATGGAAAGGCAAGGCATTTATAAGTAACATCATTAGCATTTGGTAGGATAAGTCTCAAACCAACTTCTCAGCAGTTGAAACTGATTGGGATGTTATCATGTATAACACAGCAGCTTTCAGAGAAAATTCACACTGGTATCACATATTAAAAATATTATTCTTGAGTATGCAAAATCATGGACGCTGCAAGATTAGTGGAGAAAAAAAAATTACACAGTTGAAGGAACTTGCAGAAATATAGGAAGGAAGGAAGCCCAAAATAGCCCCCTTAAAACACAGCTCAAACTTAAGTACTTGCACTAGAGAGAATTCACCTTACGCTGACAGTTCATAACCTTCTCTTCTTGCTTCCTTACAGATTTACAGCTGGTGCCAGCTCAGTCAAGAAAGGAAACTGTACTTCCTGGCAAACAGGAATCTGAGAAACTCCAGCTGAGTGGCTACAGAAGTAATGCTATTTTAACTCACATTAGACATCAATTCTGAGATCCCTCTGATTTCCAGCAAACACCCGCACTCTCTATAATTTCTTGTTCACTAGGATTACATGCAGGAATACCTGCATCAGCCTCTGGGTAAGTTCTTGTATTTTTCAAGGAACCATCATGTTTTCAAAAAGCTCTTAGTAAATGGACCATGATACACAATGGTATTTATGGATTCCAAAGCAAAGAATAAAGCTATAAGGTACTCACTGTATAACTCTCTCATTCTAGATTCAGAGATTCACAGATAAAATCTAAAACCATGAACTCTCAATTCATATTCCTTTTCTTTTTTCTTTCCTAGCTTTCTAAAAGCCAGAAGATAAAGCACTGTATTTTTTGAAGATTTTTTCTTTGACCGAACTTGGTACTTCCATGCAAAACCCAAAAGTTTTGAACATTTACGCTTATTCACGGGAAATAATGTAGTAAAGAAGTTTAATCACAGCAGCAACACAAGCACAAGGTTAGTGACTTTACCTTTTAATTTTTTCTCTTCTTTAAACTTCCTTTTCTTGGGCCCTAGCACGTGGCGCTGCTGCTCGTAGTAAGGATCATGCGTAGACAGCAGTCCTGCGCTGTAGTACTGATACTGCTGCAACTGAAGTGGATGCAAATGAGCAGAGTAATGGAAAACAGAGACAGCAGGTAAACAAGTTCAGACCTTGATCATAAATAAGAGATCAGAAAACACGCACTTCTCCCTATTTAACACTGTTATCAAGGATCGTACAGTGTCAAAAGTGAAACCACTGCTTCCAGAGGTGGCCTCCAAGTTCTAGACCGGGAGCCAAGCCCACCCAGTTAAGTAAGATGGGAAGAGTGGGCAGTGAAGCTTACCGTTTCAAAACATTCTGCTCTATGTTTTCCACATGGGTGCTGCCCAGGAAGACAGCACATTACATGAAGCAGTCCAGCCATGGACCTTCTATTTTTTTTGCTTGCATTCCCAAATTACATACGTGTTCTGCTTTATCATTCCAAAAGATGTAAATCGATGGGTTTAGATAAAAGGTACTTAAAATATTTCTAGAAAAACAAACAACTTGAGCATTCAGTTTGTCGAGTAAAAATATAGCTGCCTCAGCATTTTCCCCCAAATTACCAAAGAAGTCAGTATATTCCAAGCATTATTCAACTAAAATATTGAAGAACCATACACGTTACATATAAACAGGCAAATTAAAGAAAGTACAGGAGAGAAATTAACTATTTAAAACATATGCATACTATTAAGTTAATAAAAGATCTTTGAAAAGTGACAACATAAACTTTTTTTCACAACATGTTCCCCTCCCCCCATAACTGCCTACTGCTGATCTGTCAAAAGTATTTCCACTGGGCATTATTTCTTAGTAGTCTGGAAATAAATATTTGTGTAAAATCTAACAAAAGCTATGGCCTGTGCAGTTATGTAGCATGTCAAGATGCTAACACAATCTAAGTTGAGAACGTTACAAGTAAACAAAAGAAAGTATTGGACAGATGCCAAGACCTGGGTGGGGAAATACTTAACTCCTCTGGTGAAATTTAAAAAGAACATGAAACAAGAAGACAAGTTTTAATTTTGGACACACCCTCTGATAGCAGAATAAGATGACTTCCTTCATCTGTCTGGTGCCATTCAAAAGGGCAATGAAAATAATTTCTGCAAAAGCCCTTGTAATTTGAAGAAATGTATTATTAGAATCAAAACAGTTGTAGAATTTGGCCTAATATTAAGAAAAATTCAGAAATGCAGCAGATTATTTTATAATAAGAAGAGAAAAAAGAGAATATGAGAAGAAAATCCAAAGTAAGAAATTTTAAAAAAAAAGAGTCAAGTAAACCCCCAAAGAATGACAGAAAACAGCAAGGAAGAAAAACAACTCCCTTTCAAGAAGTTAAACATCACCTTACTACTTGTCACTTCAGTGATGATGCTTTAGGTTTAAATATACAATTCTAGCCTTGAACAGCAGCTACTACCTGTATTAGAATTTAACACACGGCACCTCAGTTTTCATATATATTATCCAAATCTTGCATTCCAGCACCCTGTATTTGCTCCAGTGACTGTGACAGAGCATTGGGGAAGCTATGTATAACGCATGTGCCAGTACTAGCGACATAAATTATTGACAGATTCTCAGCATAAGGCATCAACAGCTTTTCAGTCTGTACGTAATTAGCTAAAGAAGTCCCCTTGTCTGAAACTGATGTTAGCTGCTTCTAGTCTGCCAAACAACAGAATGTCTTCCAGTCCACAAAATATTATGGGTTTTGATAAAAATGTAAAAGCAGTTAAAATAACGCAGTTAAAGGAAAGAACACAAATCAAAGAAATGTACAAAATCCGGATTTTTACCTCTTTGTCTTTGCTATATTTACTTTGATGTAGTTTCTTATATTTGTGTAAACGCAGCATATTATGAAGTTCCTCCCTTGAAAGAGAAAATTCTTCCTCCTCTCTGTCCTCATCACTTGGTGAATCTGTGTCACTGGAATCATCACTCAGAAGGATACTCTAACAAGAATAAATGGAAACTAATTTAATAATCATAAGTCCCATACTGAACTGTTTTTTTTATGCAAAGCATTCTTGAGTCTTTACCCAATAAAGGGCTGCGGGTCTGTCCCAACAATACGTAGCATTTACAAAGTGTCTTCCACCAGAAACACCTTAAACGGAGAAGAGCTTCCTGAGGTACAGTACTTTGTAGCAGTAAAACCCATATACATTTTCTGATTTAGGGGAGGTAGTTTTCTGTTAGTTTGGTGATAGTTAAATCACTTTAGAACCCACTTTGGGGTCTCAGAAAAGCAGCAGTGAGAAAATCCAGGATACCAGTAGGGGCATTTGGTGATGTATGGTTGCAGGTACTTTCCTACCCCCATTTCCAGCTGCATCAACTGCAGCAGATTTGGCTCTTGTCTGACCTCTGGCAACCTGGTTTTGCTAACTAGAGAAGGCTACAATACAATGGAAATGCAAAGATGGCATCAAGCCACCATTCCACTCTCTCATTCCATCCTCACTTGGACCTTGTACTGAGTTCATCTCAGAAACAAATTTTCAGCTGAGTCTCAAATGTCCATTTAATATATTTCATAATAGCTCATTTTAATTTGGACAGTGTACTAAAATTACTTCAAGCTTCTGAATGTAAACTGTGAAATTTAACTAAAACACTGCTACTTACCAAAACTGAAATGCCTGCTGTCCATTTCACTACACGATGAAAATGAAAGCCTCAAATCTACAGAGACTATAATTCCCTTTTGTTCTACCCAAAGTCTAATATAATATTCTTTATCAACTGCCACATACTCTTCTTTCTTTCCGTTTACAAGATGAGAAGCCTCTGAAGAATGTATTTTTTGCTTTGGTAGGTGTTTTTCCTTAATGTAAAAAAAAAATCCCCAAAACCCACATTCCTTTCTTCTTAGCAAGGGACACAAGCTCCAGCTACTTAAAAAAAAGGTGCAACAAGTCAATGTAGAACAAAACTGAAGGATTCATCTGAAGTCCTCTTTTCAGCCCTCTATCACCTCATGCCTCTTTTTCAGTGTGAGATTTTGCATCAATTACATTGCATCACGTGATTTAGAGCAACTCTTAAAACACAACAGTCTAGCTTGGTGAGCTCTCAAAAGTACATTTAAAGTAAAATTAAATGGACTACAGAGATGAGAACAAACTTACTGTGAACTTATGTATTTGGAGGTGGTTATTAGTGATAATTTGTGATAATGCTCTGACCAGTGCTCAACTTATTTTCCTGTTACCATCTGCTTGATTACATGTTTCTATACCATGATCTACATCACATGAGAAGATTAAACACTCACCACTATCTTATCTATAGAGTGTTGACTGGAAATCTACTTACAGATTTCATAACAGCTGCATTTCTTTCCAATATTCTTACCTTCAGCCACTTTCTGCTTTTCTTCAGTTTGGAAAAGTTATACAAGCTCCCTTTTTCAGACTTTGGTTCTGTTTAGCACAAAAATAAAAATAAAGTTCTTAAGAAATAATGCCTTTCCCAGCTCATCCCAAAGAAAGCAGAGATTCAACCTAGTGTATGCCTACCTGGCTGCAGTACTCCATTCAGGGAACGCGCATTCAGCATCCCAGAATTCCCTGCTCCAGAAGACTCCCCAAGCAAAGAGTTTGGAGGTTCTTCCTTAACTTGCATCAGGGGATCCCCAGACTGAGGCAGTAAAGGATTGTCATCCAATCCATCTTCACTTTCATCGCTGCAAGCACATACATAATACGGTGACAATGAAAAGACAGATTCAAAAGTGGAGATAGCCATGCAACTTTCTTACATGTGGCCATTTGTCTAAAGGTTTGAGAAATGAGACAGCTTCAGATGTAATTTTACATATTAGAACTACTGCTGTTAATAATTTCCTGTTAATCTCCCAGCAGAAGTTAATCATCAGACCAGTGTGGCTATGCTATCAACCTGCACCTTCACTCTTTTACTAATTTAAGAAGCATGAACTAAGCAAGAAGCTAGCATCACGTCAAACCAAAGCACAGTACTGCCACCCTCAGCACTACTGTACATTTGGAAAATACAAATCTATACTTTTTCTACTCCTTGTGTCGATCTTGCTACATGTTTGTAAATATACCTGTCATCTATTATCCATACATTTATCAGTTCTGTAACTTTACAATTCCCAAACACTGATGAAATTAAATGTAAATTGTTTTGGGACAGAAACTATCTTGTTGACTCACTTCTCATTACTACAACCTACTTACATCTTACCTACCTACTTACCAACTTACTTACTTACAGCATCTGACAACAGTCTCTGCATTACACTTACGGCTACAGGTGCTCTCCCTGAAAAAATCAACTTAGTACTTGTTCATCCTACTTTTTGCAGACAAAGTTTTGGCCACCCAGCTATGAAAAACAGCTTTAAAACATCACACTAATTTGTACGTGGGCTGGCAACACACTGAATTATCAGTGTACGCTAAGAGAAGCACAGCGCAAAATCTTTAAACGAGAAGAGTATATAATGAACTCTTATAAATGCTGGAGGGGGGCTTTTTACAAGGCCCTTTAGTGACAGGACAAGGGGTAACGAGTTTAAACTGAAAGAAGGTAGATTTAGATTAGATTATCAGGAAGAAATCTTCACGGAGAGGGTGGTGAGGCACTGGCACTGGCTGCCCAGAGAAGCTGTGGATGCCCCGTCCCTGGAAGTGTTCAAGGCCAGGCTGGATGAGGCTTTGAGCAACCTGGTCTAGTGGAAGCTGTCCCTGCCCATGGCAGGGGGGTTGGAACTAGATGGTCTTTGAGGTCCCTTCCAACCCAAACCGTTCTGTGATTCTATGAACAAGTCACCACTAAACCTTTAATATGGTTTAATATGTGAACAATGTAATAAAAATTCTTGTCTTTCCTTGGTATTCCCAACAGAAAATGGAAAAGGTTTGGGTACCTGGATATACTCCTGTTAAAGATGGCAGACGTCTGTCGTAAAAACTGATCCAGTTGCAGAGCTTTCTCCAGATACTGCAGATAAAGAGGTTTTGCCAGCTCTGAGCAGCTGTCATCCTCCCTAGCACCCAGCTCTGAGGCCATAGAACAAACTTCTCATGCACAGGTGCCTCTGAACACACAGCTGTTAAAAAGAAACAAGTCATCATCACCACCACCTTGGAAAGGAATGAACTCAGACAGCAGGTAAAACTGCACGCAACACCGAATGCTAACAACTCGCCAAACACATAACCGAGGTAGTTTTGGGCAAAAAGCTTAGGTTACAGTTAATAGGTATATTAAAGAAACAAACAAACAGAAATTTGCACTGAACTTTCCACCCCAATATTGCCATTGCCAAAAACCAGATCCTTCGTTTTCTGGTTTATGACTTCATGGATGCCGTTTGATAGGAATAAGCTCTGCACTGACCTCGTAAGGTAATCCAGGTGGTGACATAGAATTGCAAAGTACAACGCAGCCAGCCCTTGAACATCTAAAGTAAACTTTCCTCACTGTTAAAGATAACATGTTTAACTCTGAACAGAGGGTAGCTGTCTATCATGAAAGTTGAATGAAAGCAATTGAATTATTAGTCTTAAGTGGAATCATACACATAAACCTACTCCAAAAAGGAAGAACTACTGAAAACATTGTTCTTCTGTTGTTTTTACCATTCAGCTCATTACTGTAGTCTACAGAATACTTGCAAGACTTTTCCTTTACCTGAAAGCAATGCTGCTACTCACAGCATTCAGAACATAGCTGTTACCTGTTGACAAACAAGCTACAAATAATCCACTCAAAATGCTACCATTCTAAAAATTCAACTGCTACCTTCATTAAAGAAAAAGAAGAACATAATTAAGCAATTTATTGCATGCTTTTTGTATTTGCTAATTAATAACGTACTCTAGCTTTGTGGTTTTTTCAACCAGTAAAAATAGCTTGCCTGATTGTCATTTATGTTCTAGGGATTTTAGATTCTTAAAAAACAAACACATCTCCCCTGCAATATTTGAGTAATACATACTTTACAAACAAAGCTATCAGAAGATTTTGTTGCTCTGACAACTGTAGTTTCATTTTCCTTCAACTTCAAAGGATGTCATAACAGCTGTTACAGTAATAGCTCCGTCAACTGGAATTTTATTTTTCTTCAATTACAAAAGATGCCATCATTGCCATAATAATAGTGAGAAAGGTCATTTAAAATTATTTCCAAAGTTTCACAGTTGTTACTGTATAAACAAAATGCTGTCAATACCCTAAAAATGCTTCTGCTTCTGATGGAGGACAAAACCAAAACCAGCCAGCTTTTGAAAAACTTAGATTAATTGTTCTTCTGAAGGATTCTTCCTGTTTCTATCACTTCTTAAAAATACTACAAAATCTGAAGCAAACTTCACATGAATTTACTGTAAAACATTTTACATTTGTTCAATTATTAAATTGGTAATGACTAAATCGCTTTAAGGTTACAAATTGGAAACACAGATTGAGCATATGGTCTTCAAATTGTTCTCTCTCCACGTATGCAGCCTGAAAACCAGCATCTAACTTTTTCCAATCTTTTAACCTCAACTATTACAGAACAGATTCAGAAGTTACAAAAAACTTGAAATTAATGTCTATGGCTGAACAGGAGCAAATTTTGGTTTTTCTTACCAAGCACCTAGCTTTGAGTTAACATCTTTACCCACACAGAATAAACAGCGTGGCAGAAATTGTTAAGTCAGGATAAATAACAGCCTTAATTTTAAAGTTATTTTTAGACTGAAGCCATCTAGGTTCAGCTTTCTACATGCCAGATCTTTGTACACCTGACAGCAATGTAATGATTGACCTCTGTTACCAAATACCCATTTCCAGCAGAGGTTAACAGACAGAACAAAGCACCTGAAAGCTTTCCCTATGACAGGGATATTAAGATTCATGTTTTCCAAGAAACTTTCATCTACAAATGTCAGACTGCTTAAAAGCCATCTGAAAAAAAAACCAACACTCTAAATTCAAAAACTGTCTTCCAAGAGACAGGGCCATGAAGAGAGTAGAGATATGAGAAAAGGAAACATGAAACTTCTCTCTGATGGAAGAAATCATTCAGGAGGAGATAGAAAAGGACACCAAGAAGGTGAAAGTAATTTTCTTTCAGACCACCAATAAAAATGATGCATTTATAGGAACAAGATTCAAATCCTACTATCACACCAGAAAAAGCACAGCGACCCCTTTCACCACTCCATTTCAAAATGTATCCGCCAACAACAGCATGCGTCGTGTGAACGTGCTATTATTTCACTTTCTTGGCCAAAATGTCACCTTCAACCACTGTTTAATGATTTTGCTCAGAACCACAAGGCACCTTTCACCTGTCTGCTTTCTGCAGAAAACCTCCTTCCCAAAACTCAACATTTGGTAGCACTGCCTGTCCTCGAGGCACTGCGGAAAATGTGTCCCAAAGGGCACAAAGCACATGGGACTTCATTTGGATTCACTGCCCCCAAGGAAGCTGACAAACCAAATGTGCTCTTTTGCACCCCAATGAGCCTTGCCCTCACAAAACAACACAAGCTTGACAGCAAAATAAAGGGAAAGAATTAAGATAGATTTGAGGTCAAGTTTTTAATGGCAGGAGAGCAAACAGGCCAGAGGCAAAGCAAACACAATCATATTTCTGATCTAAAATGAGTAACTGGATGCTTTTCTAGCTGCCCAGACACCCTTGCTTAAGTGCTGGTCTACGTGGATCCACCAGACTGCTCAGTGCCTCGCCTCTGCACAGGCAATGGTGCTCACCTGGCCCCACGCTTGGACAGCTTAGGAGATAACCCAGCAGAAGACTATTTCTTTACTTGCAAGATATAAATGACCCTATGAAAAGAAGATGCTCTCAGATGTGTTTAGTAATTAGAAAACTAAGAATTTTCTCAGGAGTGGCTAACTGCTACTGCAGAGTTCCCAGGCAAATCTGAACGCGAATGAGAATACCCTCTGTCTGCAACGACTACACTAACTGCAGAGAGTAGGTTCCATTTTTTCATATTTGAACACATTAATCCCCTTACTATGATCGCTATGCTCAGTGTGCACACTAAACATGTATACATGCTAAGTGTCTGTCTCGTCTGTACTTTTTTCAGACACCTATGTTCTTAAGTATTACTTCCCAGATCAGGAAAACTTAAATTTCTGCATTTAAGAAAATCCTCCTTGTGCTGACTTAGTGTAAGTATTCTACATTCCACCTGTAGAAAAAGACAAGGTTGTGTCTGTCTTCTTATTTTAATTGTCTCAAGAGGCTCCTGCACACACAAAGTTAATTACTCTCATCCTCAAAACAGCTACTCCTCTGTATCCGACCTACCGAAAAAACAAACACAGGAGAGCTTAACAATATTCTTATATGTATTAACAATGCTCAAAACAAATTTAGTAAGTGTTACACAGACATATTGAATAGAGAATAGCTCAGCCACCGAATTCATGCTTGCACTTATTTATATGCTAACAGTCACACTGTGCTTCTCTGCTAATCAAAGAAAAATATGGGAAGCTAATTGATAGATCCCCTTCTTTATTATGATTTTTTTTTTTTTGTTCCCATACAAGGTTTTAAAAACCAAAGATTTCCAATGGCAAAAACTGCTTGAATATTGAAGACAGAAGATGGGAACCAGTGAGAGGCACGCAACAGCCTGATCCACTACAGGAGTTAACCATGTTCAGGACATCAACTTCACATCGTTTCAGTGGATTTACACGGTGATGACATTCTTCCACTTTTCCTCACCATTTTTGATACAAATGTATCACTTTGCCCACTCAGTTTAAGGAATACTGCAGAAATGCAGATTTTTGAAATGTTTTCATTACTGATAGTAACATTTTGGTAAATATTCATGTTACATTTGGTAAAATGACTGGATGCTGCAGAATAATCCTTCTGCCATCACTTTCTTAGTAATACACGCTGATCTGATGTTAAATTTCAGTATCAAATTCGGTAGTTACTTGCCTTCTCTCTTCCTCTTCCCTAGAGTTGTAACAGTTTAGAAAAATCGGCATTTGGAAATAAATAGCTGCTGCACATCCTGGCTGGCACGGTGAATCCTCTAACATTCTTACTCTATTAGAAGCTCACACTGAAACCCTTTAATTGTATCATGTGGCCCTTTCAATTATTAAAGGCAAAAGACCACAAGCAGGATCTGAGTTCAGTGATATATACAGAAACTTCATACAAATAACCTTCATAATCATATATTTTTTAAAGATCTAAGTTCAGTTCTGAAGAAGCCTTCCTTATCCTGTTTTAAATCACAAGTAGTTCAAACGTTAATGTAGGTGTGGAGTTTCTTCACTCACTCTGTATTTTCAAGTCTGCCCATTACAACATCCAATGAGTAAGTAAACACCCAGAACTGGAGAAGAATCCTCCAAAGATGTCCTCAGAGAGCAGAGTTATGTTTTATACTAAGGTTTCTAAGTTTTACACTGACCAACCCAACAGCAGAAACACCATGCTCAGGAAACAGCTTAGCATTAAAAGTAGATTCTCCCAGTTTAAACAAATACCCGCTGGCTGTCTCTGAATGAAGTCCCACAAGTTTTTGCTAGCAATACCAATTTAAAGCAGGAGCACAAGTTTGGCACTTGTGCCTCGCTGCAAGCTACAAAGGAGTTGCTTTGTACGGCTGTTGGAAACAGTCCTTCTTCCTCCAGGAGTTTCTTAAGTTTCCTTTGGTGGGGGGACCCCATTAGTTGCTGACATCGCTACACCTCAGGTAAGTAAACATCACAGGAAGTAGCGATAACCATGCTGCCGGCCAAGGGCACAAACACAAGCTGCCAGCGAGGTGTAAGGTCCAACACCGCAGCTAACCCACAGCACCCCTTCTTAGCCTGTGACAAATGCAAGGCAAATCGGGGAGGCAAAGCAGATTCACTCTCGCCTGCCGCACACCAAGTGCATGTGTATGAAGTGTTACAGTCTGCAGGTGAGCACGCTTACTCGTTCCAATATTTCAGCCCAAAAAAACACTTTCTTACCTCTCTCCTGTCCAACCGGTTGGTGTAAGGACACTGACAAACATTCAAGCAGACAAAAACTTGAAAACTCTGTTGACACATGGCAAGTATGTATTCCTCGTATTCCTATTTACAGCATTGAGAGTTTTATCCATAAAGCAGGATTAAAAACTGGGAGCAAGAATACAGCCTTCTATGCTATTTTAGTTCCTCCACAATTCTAGCAGTTTTCAGGTTTTTTCCACACATGGTATTTTCATGCTTTGCATTTTGACACCAACGTATCATGAGAGATCTTCCTAACTGCTAGGTACACCCTAGATACTTCTCTTTCTTGAAGACATTCACAACCAAGACACACAACTCTAATCAGACTAGCAAAATACCATAAGGATTTCCTGTAGTAACATCTCCAGCATAACCCCTGACATAAACATACACATCCACATGGAAGATTAAGTCAAGATCTATATGAAAAACTTACGTTAGTACAGTAATATCAGGTATATTTTTGTGAGATTTCTTTACAAGCACATAATCTCTAGTACAGGCAATTGTGCTGCCATAAAAAGCTTCTAGCGGTATTTTGCTTGGAGATTACACACTCTTCTCTCCCTTCTCACATTTAGCTTGCTCTGCTAAATGCATAGTTACACCGACAACTATCTCCCAGAGTACACTATATGCCAGATCTTAAAGCAAAACACAGTTCCCATATAAACTTCTTATGGCAGCGCCTTAAATATAATTTTGATACATAAGAGATTATGGCTTTTAAAAAGCAGATAGGAGGATATTTCATATGAACCTAAAGCTCTTGGTCTCCACTGAACTCAAATTGAATGATTAAGACATGTACATACAACTCAAGTGTGAGTTCACACCATTTCAGATTGAAACTAAACAAACAAACAAAAAAGAAAAAGCTATTTTAATTGCTTTTCTCAGTCATGAAATTTAGTTAAAACTAGACACTGTCCTATATGCAATACTTTGCTGTTTTGCTTTTGTGGTAAGGTTTAATATTGTTTTCTGAGGAATGAGACAGTGTTTCATTCATCTCTGCTCCACCTCTTAATTGCTTTTAAATACAGAGAAGAGCCAGCGGGACAGTGTCTCTGAATTTTCTAATTGCCAAAATAAGTCACAGATAGGCCTATATATATATATATATTTTTTTTTTTTTAAAGCTATACAGCTCTACAAAAAAATTATCGGAAGCATATACACAAGGGAATGACAGAATACCTTAAAACCAAAACCAAACACAAAAAATGGCATATGACAGCTCTGCTTCCATGTTTAAACTTGCAGAAAGATGATCAGCAGAAAAACAAACCTAATAATTTAATTCTTTAATTAGAGTAAGCCTTGTCCCCAAAGGGCAGTTAAGAGTATTGTGCTGGTTGTAGCTGGGATAATTTTCCTCACAGGAACCAGTATGAGGCTGTGTCTTGGTTGTAGGGAGAAGAATATTGGTAACACAGCAATGTTTTTAGCTGTTGCCAAGCAATGTTTGTATCAACGCAAGGATTTTTTCAGTTTCTCATACTGCCCCTGTGTTCCCAACTCCTTCTTTACAAGAGCCTGGGAGAGGACACAGCCAGGACAGCTGACCCAAACTGACCAAAGGGACATTGCATGCCATCAAATGTCATGCTCACTATAAGCTGGGGGAATTGGCCAGGAAAGGAATCGCCACTTGGAGACTGGCTGAGCGTCGGTTCGCCAGTGGTGAGCAGGTTTATCATTTTGTTTTTCTTTCCTTTTTTCTTGATTTTGTTTTCCTTCCCTTTTTCCTTGTTTTAATTACCTATTAGTAGTAGTAGTAGTAGTAGTATAATTATTTTATTTAACTTACTTTCAATTATTAAACTGTTCTTATCTCAACCCACACGCTCTCTTATCTTTTTCCTCCAATTCTTTCCCCCATCCTCCATGGGGAGGGGGGAGGTGAGCAAGTGCCTGTGTGGTGGTTGGTTGCTGGCTGGGCTTAAACCATGACACGTATTTACGGAGACCTCTGACGATGCATCCATACTCTCTGCACTACATAACAGCACCAACTGCTACCCTCACAGTGTTGCTTGAGTCCTCTCTGCACACAAAATGGAAACTGCATGGATGTTCTCAGTTTTGCTTGGTTTTTACTCCACCCCAAACCACGAAAAGGGAACTGTGTCCAAGAAAGCTCTAACAGGACAATTTTCTTCTTGCCATCTAAAACAACCCCTAGCATGTAATTTTGCTTGTCAAGTAGCATGGTTATTACAGAATTTACAGCTTATTATGTTATACCTAAACGGAACAAAACTTGCGTATTTGAACAGTCTAGAAATGCAAGGCAGTATTTTAAGCAACTTTAACAACATATGTGTGAGAGACGGACTAGAAGTGAATTACAGGGAACATCCTTAAACACTGGGAAAAGGTTCAAACTACAGTCCTATTTCCTATGCTTTTCCCTCCCTATTTTACCAACCTCTGGCTGTCAGAATGCACTCATACATACACATTAAAGGAATGACAACACAAATCCATCATTTCTGAATTAAGAAGAGGTGTGTTGGTTGCATACGTGCGGATCTGATGTGCCGTACAAAACCGTACAGTAGATCTGTTCATATGAGGAAAAAAAAAATTCTAATAATGCACATAAAGGCATCTCGCTCTAAAAAGGTTAACTGGACTCGCACCTTTTTCTACGCATAAAGACACTGTTTATTACCGTTTACAACACTGCGGAGAAGGAAACTTGCCACACAAGATCAGCGACAAGATACCAAACGAACGTATCATGCTGAAGAGTAAGAATCACAGCAGACATTGTATTGGGCTACAGGTTTGCAGTGAAAGGGGATTAGATTTCACACCACAGCTTGCAAGAGGTATTTGCTAGTGTATGTGTTCACCGGTGCAACCCGAACACTGAACGATGCTTTAGGGGCACCTCGTGGGCGCTTTTCACCAACGGCACCAGCCTGGCACGCGACACCGTCCTGCGGCTGCCCGCCGGGGCTCCTTGCAAGCCCAGGCCCTCCCAGAGCCAGGCACTGCCAGGAAGGAGCTCGCCCCGAGAAGCCTGC
>NW_010229748.1:0-10354 GCF_000690775.1 Eurypyga helias | reverse complement strand
GCTGGGTCCTGGCTGCCCTCGTTGGTACGGCACAGTCACGTTTGGGCAGCTTTCACCGAAAAACAGTCTTCTAGGAGCTAATGTGTTTGGGGCATTTTTTTTTTTTTCCTGACCCCCATACCATCACACCCGTGTGTGGAAAGGGAATCCCGCCAGGACCTTCCTCTCCCCACCACCAGCTTGCGCAGCCGCCGCAGTTGACGCCATGGGCCGAAATAGTTAACCACGGACAAGGAGCGTCTGACGCAGCAGAATCAGAAGAAATGGAGCTGGGAGCCCTTTAGAAACCCAGCACTGCTGTACCTGAGCAGGTGTAATGTGCAGGTTGAGGTGCCTCCTGGAAAAAGACTAGAAGACCATGGCAGGAGGAAGGCAGGGTAGAGGAGGACAGCAGGGTGGACCAGCAGAAATACACACCTTCAGAACTGCATTTCCCTTGGGACAGCCACCAAGGTCACCCTCCAGCACACATGAACAGAAGCGTTTCAGAGGTCGAAAGATGAAGGATTTCACCCTAAACCACAAAGAGCCAGATGGAGAGGATAAGGGGCAGTGGGTACAAATTGCAGTGGGAGAGGTTTCACCTTGCTATAAGAAATAGGTATTATTCACGGTGAGAACAGTCAATCACTGGCACAACCTCCCCAGGGATGTGAGGAGTCCCCACCACTGGAGGTTTTCAAGACATGGCTGGACAGGGTGCGAGTTAATGTTACCTGGGCTCCTCTTCCCATGAAAGGTTGGACCAGATGATCTCTGATCTTCCAGCCTGGGTTGTTCTATGCTTCTATTTTAAAATACACTTAAGAAATCCCTGTGTCTTTAAAAACAAAAACAGGCCAATGCTTCTCACTGGGGAGACTGCTTTCAGTTCCCTGTTGCCCCCTGCCCGGGCTGCGGTTCGCGTTCCAGTTCCTCTGCCAGAATTAACAGCATCAGATTTTCCAGCACTCCCTCCGCTGCATAAGGAATGAGGCACTTACGGGACAAAGCCATCAGAGGCCAGGAAAGACGTCAGATGAGCTGCAAGGCCCTGCTCCCTCTGCCTCCTGCTCCTCTGCCCTTCCGTGGCCACTCAGCCTTGACCACATGGCAAATGCTGACTCTCTGAGGCGGGTTTTTGTCTTCCAGGAGGCAAGTCATGTCGATGTACCCTCTAGGAAAATTCGGGGCAGCTGCTGAGGAGGTTTGCCATGTGTTGTGTAAGTGGCAGAACATGTCTGAGCAGCTGCAAGAGGAACCAAAACTTGAACCTGATTGTAGCAGGGATCACGAAGGGAAAGCAGTGAGCGATGTTGTGTTTTGAATACAGATAACACAAATCCAGGTGTTTAAGAGAAATCTCTGGCCTTGACCATTCAGATCTGTTGGGCAGAGAATGAGATCTAAATTAGGTGGTCAATTAGCCATTATTCTATTTGTGCACTGGGCTGATCTCTTTTACAGGCACAAAATAGACTCTGCTGGGGGAGGTAGGTGAGGGCCAGCAGAATGAATGCATGAGCTTGGGTGAGCTCCCTGTAAGCCCAGCCTGTGACACACAAGCCTGGCAAAAACCGGGTATGGTGCCTGTAACAACAGCTTTTCCACTGCCTATTGTAAGGAAAAGCCTTATGGCCTCAAAATACTGCCGGGCCTCTTAGCGGGGATTAAATCAGCGTGAGGGAGGAGCAAAAGGCATGGAGGAAGGGCGCAGGGCCACAGCCCAGCTGCGTGCGTGTTGTCCCACTAGATGACAGCACCGCCATGTGCTTGTGCACCAGCACCAGCACCAAGCAGGCTGCTGCAGGCAGGGCACCCGCTGCCCCCCCTCCTCCCCAGAGACACCAGACAGCGCGGCTGAACCAAGCGCTTGGGCCAAATCCCACAGGATGGGGCTCTGTACAGGAACTGCTAGGTGGTTCTGTGCTGTACGCTGCCTCCCCTGCCTAGAGAGGTGTGTGCCAGAAGCTGGCTTACAGGTGCTGCGCTTAAATAAAGCGTCTTCAACTGTTGTCATCACAGCATGGCCAGCCCACAAATTCCCCTTCTTCTCCAGGGAGACCAAGCAGCCTTCCGATCCCTGAGCAGCAACAGGCTCGCTGCCCCCTGAGCATGGGTCTGGCTTTCTGTCCCCTCCCCCAGCTGTGCTGTTCACCACCCAGGGTAGAGACTTTAGCCCAGGACCACTGGAAAGGGGCAGCTCTGGGTGTACAACAGGCACAGCACAAAGCTCCCAAGTCCCCCCAGGAACACGTTCGGTGGCGTGTTTTAGGTAGGGCATCCGCCCTGGCCCACTCTGGGTTGTACCTGGCTAAAGCTGGCACTGAACTGGCCGTGGCTAGGTGTCCAGCTTGCCAAAGCTGCTAAGAAACCCATGGCAGAGATCCATGGGCTGGGCGCCTGGCTGGCAGCCACGTGATTTGCGGACAAGTTTCTGCTTCCAAGAGGCGACGGCCTCGTGAGACCTTCACAGACCTGTATGGCCAGGAGAAGGTGCCGAGCAGGCAGATCCTTCCTACAGCAGTTTTTTTTTTCTTTCAAAAGGACACAGCACCTTCTTTTTATACCCTGGAGAAGCACGGCTTTTGCTTCCCTTTTGTTCAACCCAGACCTGTAAACCACTCTTCTGTACTATTTCTTATTAGGGCTTCGGAAGCACGCGTCCTTCTAAACTTCAGGAGAGGGAGAGGACCAACAGTTCTCACTGCTTAACGCGTGTGTACGTACGCTGAGTCAGTTGAGACAGCTGCTTCGGTGCCCGCTGGTAGCCGTGCAGTTTTTCATCTCTAGATAAGACATCACGCCTGCATTTGCCTCAGGTGCTCCGTCGCAGATGCTCTTCTCTAGTGCAGATGCTTGGAGAGAAAGGAGATTCAGGGAGCGTACTGTGCCAGCAGTAGCCACGGACATCTTTGCTATTCTTGGCAGCATGAGACCAGGCAGCTCATTTGCAGCCCAAATGGCAAGGTGGGATATCTGATAAAGAAAGAGGGTGGGGACACCATTTATTTCAATCCCTTTTTCCTTGTTAAACAGACCTTCCTTGGGAAGACCTTGGATTCCCAGCAACTCCTCCAACACTTTATTTCATTTCCACTGCAGGGCCTAAAAGCTCCTACAGGTCACTTGCTGTGCAGACACGGTTCCTTCCTGACAGTGCTATATTAAAAAAATTATGTTACTCGGTTCCTCTTTTGAAGTGGCTCGCTTTTGGCTAAGCTTGTCTTTTTTAAAAATGGCTAAAAGAAAAATAGAGTCTATAGAAACTGTAAGCTCAGCAAAAGGGTGTTGGAGGTTTGGCTGGTTGAGTTTTGGATTTGAGATACAGGCATTTCCCCTGCAATAGGAACCACATCCTCATTCTGCCATCCACTTACGCTGGCCCTGGCTACTGAAATCATGCTGAAGCCAACTAAAACTGAAGTTTTGGCTACTGCAGTGACCGGTGTGCCTGCAGCATGCAGGCCTTGCCATTGCCCTTAAGGCTGTAGGGGCTATGGCTGTACAGCCGTTCATCCAGCCCAGTGTTGTACAGCCATTCTCGGAGACACAGCTCCCTCAGCTGGTGCATTTAACAGCTGTAAAACCTCCAGGAAAGTAGAAACGGAATAAAACGGTGACGCTAGCATGAATCGACACCTACAAGTACTCCCTTCCCAGGCAACAGTAGAAATCAGGACCCTGTCCCCAGCAGGAACGTGAACAGGAGCCTCACAGTAGCATCCCAAGCCTACAGAGAGCCCTTGCTTTCCCAGGTTTGCCATCTGCCCAGCGCTCAGTGCAGGGAGAGCCGCCGAGGGACAGAACACGTCAGAGGTCAGGAGTAAGAGCAGGGCAAGCCCCCAGCCCCCTGGCCTCTGGCACAGAGCTCCATTCCAGGGCAGGGAGCTTCTACCCAGCAGGACCCTCCGGTGAACCCGCCAGCAAACGTGGGGGCTCTGGAGCATCCAGCCAAACGCGGAAGGGACCAAAGCAGCGTTTGGGAAGAGCCCATCACAGAAGTGAGATGCACGCACGTTTTGTGGAAGAAAAGCTGGAGACCAGGGCACCCTTACGTAGGAACTCGCTGGCAAACAAGCACCCCTCTGTTTCATTCCCATTCTTCACGGGAAAGCTCACCTGGCCTCTAACAGAGGAAGAGGGGTTTGCCTGACTCCGGCTGCTAACAGCAGCGGTTCCCGGCCGTCAGTGTGAGCGTCTTGGAGGGCCAGCTGCCCTAATGCGCCGGCCTGACCGCCTGTCCCCGTTTCACCGGCATGCAGCTGGGGAGCGGTAAGCGTAGGAACGCCGGTTTGGGATGCGGTGCCTGCAGGCAGTTGTGTTTGAGAGCTGCTCCCCTCGGGCTGCCAGCAGCGCCCGTGCCACGCGTGTCTCCTCGCACCCCCTGCCTTTGCACCACGCCTGCTCGCCTGCCCCACGCCGACCAGAAAGGCTGGAAAGGAAAGCAGGTATTCGCGTGGGAGGCCAGGGAGCAACCTGCAGCGCTCGCCTGCTGTCGTTACGTAGGCAGAGAGCGCGTGGGAAATGCAACCAGCGAGCCCCCCTGTGCAGACTGCATCTCTCCTGTGGGGTTATCTCTTCCTGTCATCTCCAAAGCTACATTTCAGAGCGCCGAAGGCAGAAAACCGTCTAACAATGTCAACCAAAACAAAAGGCACCATATTGAGGTCAGGGCTGCTGACAACCAGGTGGGCAGAACCCAACATCACCTCAGTCATCCGTCTGCCCCAGCCTTTGCCCGCTCCTTCCCTCTGCGCGTGATTCCATCGGACCAGCCGCTTACCCCGGCGCTGCACGTGCTGAGGGAGGGAGAGCGGGGCCTTCCGGCCCCAGGGCCTCTGGCACCACGGGGCCCACTGCACACCCAGCGAGGCCCAAAGGGGGAGGCAGAGTCAGCCATGCACTTCCCAAGGCAGAGACAGCAGAGGTGTACCCCTCTTCCATCCTTTCGGAGCCAGGGATAGTTCTCAGCGACACTGGCAAAGTCTGATGACAGCAAAGGGACCTGGAGCGGGGCTTCCCGGGGCAGGTGTGATGAGATGGAACCGTGCTCCGAAGCCACAGAGGAGCTTCGGAAGTCCCCTCTCCTCCTCCTCGGCAGGCACACTGCCCTTAGGCTGACGTGCATAGGTGGAGTGCTGAGGTGCTGTTCACAGGGGGAAAATAAACCACCCAGATGTGGGTGTTTCATAGGAAAGGACAGCTAGAATGGAAAGTAAGGTTGAGGCAGTGCTGCCCGGGGAGGTGTCGCAGGAGGTGAGAACAAGGCACCTGGTCCTGGGATTAGAAAGGAGGGGGAAGCAGGAGCCCGACAAGACATGCAATGCATGCCCCCTGCCCAAAGAGTACCTCACCGTTCAGTTGAGAGCTCTGCACGGGAAGAGAAGCCCCATCCCAGGACTGCGAGTGTGAGAACGTTACGTGATTGAAGTTCTCCTTCCTGGCTGTCCAGCTCATCTTCTCAAGCAGCTGTTTCTGTGCCTGCCCATCCCTCTCCACCTGCCCTGTTCTCCAGTGTGCTACATGCATAGAGCCTGGCTTATTCCCTGGGCCAGCTCAGCTGGTCCCAGCCCTCCACCTCTGTCCCAAATTCCAGCTGGGAAGCCCTGGGCAGATGCCCATACTGATCCTGACATGAGGTAGCTCCTCCTGTGCCTGCTCCTCTCTCCCCACAGCTCCCCTTTACACCTTCCCAGCTCCAGCAGAAGGTTAAGAGGAGCAGCACCCATGTTCTGCTGCTCTGCCACGGGCTTTGGGAAGGGTCCTTCACCTGGGTCCCTGCTGTTCTTAGGGAGAGTGCAGCTCCCCCTCACCAAGGAGGAAGAATTGTGAGGGGGCTGTAGGTTTGCATCCTCGCTGGCTTGGGTTGTTTGCTGTCGCCCTGCCAGGAGAACCCACAAAGGGTGAAAAATTTTGTTCAGTTTCTTGCAGTGCCATCCTCCCCTCCAAAGGGGAGCTGGGAGGCAGTCAGGGTGTCAGGGTGTCGACTCCTTTCTGGTCTTTCAGGACAGATGTGTCGGGGGTGGCCTCCTCCTTGACAGAAGGTGCTTGGAGCGCAGCCATGGCAGATCGGCCCCAGCTTCACCCTCTGCCTGCGGAGCTGCATCTCTCCCCCTCTCCAGCAGCAGAGCAGGGGGGAATTTCAGTTTGGGATGAGGACCAGAGGCCCCTCCAGCAGCTGCTCTGGCAAGACTCTGCAAGTGTGAATGCTAAAGCTGCACCCCTGAGGGAAGGGACCACTCCCATGGCGTCTGCTGATCCCTGGCTCAAGGCAGCAGCCGGGCTGTAAGGATGGGAAAAGGCTGGATTTGACATCCCTCCTCTGAGTTGAGGGTATGGAGCAGGCCAGGAGGCCACTTGATTGGCGCAGGGCCTCTTACCGTGCTCTCCTTCCAGTCTTCTCTTTCTCCCTGCAGCATGAGATGGGATTGCCCAGCAGGATTATTTCACAGGTTTGATTAGAAACTGATCTTATCCAACAATCTGAGGCCTGACCTCTTACAGGATCACTCGCAGCACATGGACAAGCCCCTTGGTCCCTCCAGGCCCAGGGTGACCACCAGCCAGTTTGGGGTGAGGAGGTGACACCCGTGCCAGCCCGCTCCCTGCAAGGAGCATGGGTGGAGCACCCTGCCCAGCCAGCTGAGCCCTGCTCCCGCCTGTGGCCCACAGCACACCCCACGGAGGACCACAGTTGGAAAGACAAACCCAGCATTTCTTAGGCCTTTCTTGAGCAAGGACTGAGGAGATGATGTCCTGTCTGTCAGAACGGAGGAGGGAGCTGATGGGTGACCCAGGCCCAGCTGAGGTTTGTCTCCACATCAGAGCCTGAAGACTTGTTGCAGAATAAGGATGAAATTGGTGTCTTTTCCCCATAGCATCATTTTGGCAAGCATCCCAAGAAAGACATTTGAACTATCTGTGTTTCTTACTTGACCTTTTACAGGCTCAGAGTTTTATTTTAGGAACTAAATTATCTAGCTGTCTCCAGCACTGCCTGTGCCAGAAGCAAGACAGCTTCCCTCAGGACTGGCCAACACCTGGCTGAGATACAAGCAGGTCTTGTCTACTTTCCTAGTATGGCCAAGTTTGGGCAGCAAGTGCTGCTGATGTCACACGGATTGAGGCCGGGGCAGATTTGTGTCTTCTATACAAACCACCCACCGCTCTTTCAGGTGCCTGCTCAGCCTGCACAACCGGCGAGCGCCGCAGCACGACTGCAGACCCGCTTTGATCACAGGGCTGCGCTTTCCTCCCGTTCCTTCAGCTCTGCAGCACATCACCAGGCAAAACTGATCCCCACAAACACCCGGGCAGCATACACTTCATCTCTCCAATCGGGGAGGGCAAAGCAGCATCCTTACAGAGCACAGCTCGGCGCATCAGCCCTCTGGTCTCATCCCTCTTAAGAAGAATGGGGAAAACTCTTCTTCTCGTGTGGCTCCCTGGTAGATGATGCGTCTACAGAAGAAGAACCAAGGAAGGCACCAGCAAGTATCACCAGAGGCGAGCACTTCCTGTTATTTCTTAGGTCTCGCTGTCAGCTCATTTTCCAGAACTGAAACATCCTCTACAGCATAAAAACGCGAGATCTGATTGCTTCATAGCCCACATTCGGAAAAACTGAGGATTTCTCAAGCAGGCACCAAGGAGAATATGTCACTGTAGAAATACTGCCTGTTGCAGCGCACCAGGAACAAACGTAAGACATGGCAAAACCAAGGATGACTATCAAAAAAAGGCATCCATCAAAAATAAGCATTGCCCAGACAAGACTCCCACTGTGTGGGGGTACTCCGCGCTTGTCGTGTTTTCTTGTCTGCCAGGCGGAGGACTGTGTTTTGGTGTAAATCCACCCAACAGGGGTAAATGCAGCTCTTTTTAATTAGCTTTGAGCTTCTTAGCGTGTAAGAGAGAAACATTTAGCTTCAAAAGGTCCAGTAACCCAGAGGTGAGTTGGCTGGGGCGGAGCGCTTCCCTCAGCCCATGGTTATAGCAGCTGCCTGGAGGGCAGTACTAAAACACACACCTCATTTGTGCCCACTGTTGTGGCCTCTGGCCTGCCCTGTACGCAGGGGGCATGCTGGCAGCCCTGTTCCCCAGGAAGGGGATCCAAGGGCAGCTTTCAGGTGTGCTCAGCCCTAGGATCCCTTAAGCTGAGACAGCAGATGTTTCCACTGTTCACAGGGTGGTCTCGAGCGCAGTAACGCCCCACCCTCCCAGGAAGGACCAAGCGCTCCTGTAGCCGCAGAGGAGTCCCAGCTCAGCTGCTTGCTATGGAGACAGCACCGGCTAAAGCTCTGGCCACGCAGGACAGGCAGCGCGTGCTGCCACGGCACGCAGGCAGGCACAGTGGCTCTGCTCACCCACGCCGACCGGAACCCACCCACTGCCGGCACTCTGGTGGCAGCTGGTACCTCCCAGGGATTGGTGTGAAACCTCCTGCCTTCGTGTTTCCACAGCTTAGGGTCCAAAACACTTTTTCTGCCCCCTTTGTACCAAAGTGAGATCCAGATACTGAAGTACCAGCACAGGCATGAACTAAGGTCCTCTCCACCCGCCCTTTCCTTTTTTCATTCACTACAGGACACAGCGTATGTTACAAAACAAAACACGAAATGTTTACCACATGCAACTTTAAATAGCACAAGTCCTAAAACAAGCTGCAGAAAGCTAAAGCGAGAGCAAGTGACACTCCCAGGGCTGTGCCCACCATTGGAGCTCAAGCAAAGTGACTAAACTCTGGAGGGGGCAGAGACCTCCTTCTCCCTGACGAGTTATTTCACTGTCCTTGTGCCAGAAGATAAAAACAGTCATGTTTATGAGGAGAAACAGATGATGGCTGGTTTATCTCCCCTGGCCTGTGTAGGATAGTCAAGCCTGAAAGAGGCACCACACGTTCCTCTGCCCAACGCAACAGTGTGCTAGCTGGACGTCTCGTGCTCTGCGGCTCTCGCAGCTCTCTCCTCCTCCACCTGTGCCGCCTCCTAACACCAGATGAGCCAGGGTACCCATTCAGGCACTGCTCTAAAAAGGCCTGTCATCTCTAGGCTGCTCTCTCTCAGGCAGTTATGAACATCTCCACGGGCCAGAGGAGCAAGCAGTGTTTGTCCGGCACGTGGAGGGCGATGCAGACGCAGGTAGTGCAATCCAGCCACCCCCTTTGGGAGATCTCGCAGCAGTTCTCTATCGTCACCAGGTTATACATCAGGTGCTTACTAGCAAAACCAAGGGACACGGTCCCTCACCCTCAGCAGGAGGCCCTGCTGTGGAAAGCCACGACAATTCAGACAATGCCACGAGCAATCAGACTGCTGGGCAGTTTGTAACGCGTGTTTCACGAGCCAAGGGGTACCAGACCTCTTCTATGACAAAAGGTCTGTCTGCAGAGCCAAACAGACCTATGCTGAGAATCATGTTTCATTTTATTTGCCAGCAAGGAGTCACAGAAAACTGAGAGGAAACAGTCCTTGGAGAGGCCGTGTAGCACGATACCCTGGCCCTCAGCAGGGTGAGGATGGTTGCCTCATCCACCCTTGGAAACCCCCAGTACTGAAGATGCTCTCACAGAAACCTATCTCAGTGCTTTGTTTGCAAAAAAGCCAACAAAAAAAAATCCTGACCTAACTCTCCCTTGCTGCAATTTAAACCCTTGGTTTCTTGTTCACAACACGGTAGTGAAAAGTTTACTCCTTTCCCACTTGTGATTTTCCACACAGAGGCTTCAAGGCTCGCACATCTCCTTTCGGTGTTTTCTTCTCTGCATGAGATGGCATCAATTCCTTCACCTTCAGACAAGCATTTTAATGGCATACAACCACTTTTTGATCCTGGAGGTCACTCATTGGGTGCTGAAGCTGGAGTGTCGTCCTAACGTGCGGCAGGAAAAAGGAAGGATACATGACAAAGCGCTGTAAGATCCTTAGGCCCGTGTTGTCGCACAAGATCTTTACCTGCTTCTTGCTATAATCCATCCAAAAAGCAGGAAGACAACAAGGTGCGGTAAAAACAAGCGAACCACAGACAGACACGGGTTTCAAGGCTCAGCGCTCCATACTCTGACATGGAGACACCCGAAGACAAACGGCCGCAGGGATGAATGCTCATCACCTTGAGTCTCCTCCACTGGGCCTCTTTGTCTTCATGCGATGCTCCCTCTAATGTTCTGCAACGAAAGCTGCCGTTTCATAGCTGAGCGTTACGCGAGGCTGGGCGGGAGGTGTTCCTCACTGCTGGAAACCCTTTTCCCAGTCCATGGTGGAGCAGAGAGCGCACCGTCCCCCCAGGGCAGACGTTCAAGGTCTCTCTCTCGGGCGGTTTGGGGTGCGCTGCTGCGTGCGGGGCCTGGGCCGCGGGGGCAGTGCTGGCTGAT
>NW_010229747.1:0-3343 GCF_000690775.1 Eurypyga helias | reverse complement strand
CTTCTCCTCAGGGCTGCTTTCCAGCAGCCCTGTATGCCACATACACATGAAACCAGAAATGCAGTCACAAAGCTTTGCTTTTTGCCGAGTTGGATCTGCCTGTGCAGTCTTGGGTTCCACCTGTGCTCATCCTCACCTTCACCCTCACTTATTGGCACACAAGAAGAAATGCCACTGATTTGTCCTATCACACTTGACACATTTGTTTCCAGAATGGAAAATTACAAAGGACAGACGGGTCAGAATCCTTTTGAGGACTGACAGGCTATTATAAAAAAAAAGGAGACTGGAAACCAGTTCATGAAATTTTGTGTTGGCGCTGGGACAAATCAGATTAGCGTCTTCCTGCAAGACAGCAGGCCCTTTGCAAGGTGCCTAGGGATCGCAGCAGTAACTGGAAGCCTCTTCACAATGCACTTCGAAGTTTGCCCGTTCCTTAAGAGTGTAAATAGCTTTTAGCCCCCGTGTTTGGTTAGGAGAGGGTCTCCTGGCTTCAGCCCTATAGTCTGCGCTGCTACTCTTTTCCCTTACTACGTGCAGAGGTTAACATTTTCCAAGCAATACAGGAGGTTTTGATGCTTGTTGGCACATAGATCAAAGAAGTCTTCAACAAAGCTACAGGGATATATGAAATGATGTGCCCTTTATAAAGCAATAACATCACAGAATTCCAGGATCTTGGTTTTGCATTTGTCTGTGAAAGCTTTTAGTGACAGTGTGCAACGATTTGGTGTCACTTTGGCATCAGAAAAACGTTGAGCTGACTAGCTTTGTGCTCTGCCTTTTGTGTTATCTGACTTGCTGTGAGAAGATCCCAGGAAGTCACATTCCCTATCTGTCTTACTGGGATCCACTGGGTTCAGCCGGCAGGAGTTTAGGTTATATTCCAAAGGTGCTCTTCCCCTTTGCAGGGTTTGTATTGCTTCTATAAGATATGGATACTGTGTGACTGTAGTATTTTTCAAGATGAGAAGGGTGCCTGGGGGCAGGTATGTATTCTTTTTGCTTTCTGGAGCAAGAAATTAGTTAAGTACCTGCCTTCTCAAGTGTTGCCTCAGGGACCTACAGGTGAAAGATGGTGAATCTCTGAGGACAGATGTTTCTCTAAATACAATACACAGAACTAAACGTTTGAAATACTTGTCATCCTTTGCTTTCTGTAATGAGTGAACTTCAATACTTTTGACCTCTTCTATTTGCTTTTCCAAGAAAACCTATGTAACCTAACTTTGTAGTATCACATAGTCAGAAGAACTTGGCCTGGGATGAGGACATAAAAGGTAAGATCAATCTTCCTTTTCCCCTCTTAATTATAGTAGCTCGTGGATGTATGTACTGCAGTTTAGCCAAGAACTCTTCTAGCAGATACCTATTTATGACTTTGCAAACTTTGGAGTCTTAAGGTTGTCTGTAAGTATAATTTTACATTATATTCCACATAAAGGGTGGGAGGTTTTATTATGATTATTTACAGGGAGTCTGCCCTTTCAGACAAAGGTACAGGTTTATAGGTTGGGTTTTGTCAGGCAGAACAGTGATTTTTTAATTTCTTTTGCAGTAATATAATGTAAAAAACTCTTATGAGAAATTTTGTAGCTACTGCTGTAAGTTGTGATCCTGCCTGGGAGTTATTAGTACCACTGCTGGCTGTCCACCAAGGTTTTATGACTGCGCCTTACAGGAGAACCTTACAGGAGAAAAAATAATTCATTTTAATACACAGACTGTCAGAAATACACGGTAGAACAGCAGTGCTTATCTTGGCAACATCACAACACCTTGCAGGATTGTGGACTGCACAAAACAGTATCAGAAATTCTTATTTTTTAGACGGGTTACAATAAACAGAAGTGTTTGCAGGTCACAGGCGGTATAATTAGATTATACGCAAGGGAAGAAGCTACATATTTTCAAGGCTGAGAGTGTGTTGATTGTTGACAAGTGTTGCCTCCTCCACTTCTATGAGCCAGCTCCTTTATATGAGCTTGCAGTGGTTGCTTTAGAGGACCGTGAAAGTTGCTGGTCAGAGTAAGGCAGCCTGAAAGAATGCTGACTACATCGCTCATTTTAACTGTTGGAAGATTATTTTGACTGTGGATAAGGCTCAAGGTTTAGTCCTAAGGCTGGGACAAACCCCAGCACAACCACCGGCAGACAGGCAGTGGGGTGTGCTGGCCGCTGGGCCAGGCAGCTGCCAACCAGCCCCCACAGGGTGTGGGGAGAGGTAAATGGTGGTGGGTGGGAGGAGGCTCACAAGTTGCAAACTGCTGTGCTACAATCCGCCACCTCGGCCACACTGGACAGACACACGTCTGTAGGTCAGGATGGGCGGCCACCAAGCCTCCTTGCCACAAGAGGATCGACAAGGCTGCTAAGTTGTGGGACAGCTGCAGGGATCATCCTTTTCAGAGGACATGACATCAGGAAGCCACCCTGATGGTGACCCATGATGGTGGCCATCACAGAAGCTGCTGGTGGCCATCACAGTAGCTGCTGGATGTCACAATCTTCCTCCCTGCCTCTTGTCCTGGCAATGCCAAGGAAGGCTTGGAACACGCCGGATCCAGACAAAAAGAGGCGGGTGGCTGCTGGCCTTTGGGTGGCGTGCCAAGGAGGCCGATTGCTGCATCACGGACCCATTTTGCTTGGCAAGAAAAGGCAGCAGATGATGAAGAGGGACATCATCTTTGGCATGGGGTGGAGCAAAACGGCCTACGTACATGTGAGAAACCAACTATGAACGTGCCCAAACATGCTGACACATGCTAAATGTGGTGACAGATTGGTGGTGTGCACCTGTGCCACGAACAGATGCCAGCTCCTGATCACGCCTTTCGGCGGGTTCCTGACCCCCACAGACTGAGTAACGCTCCACAAAATCTCAAGTATTTAATTTTTTTTTTTCCAGTAGCAAGTTTGTGGCACAAACTGAAAACTACTTGTGTAAAGGCTGAAACAGCTTTTTTTCCCTGTAGTTGGAGCCTTGGACAACGTGAGGGAGGCTGAGCTGCCTCCCCAGCAGGGAGGCCCCAGGCAGCCTGCCCTGGGAGGTGCATGGCGCAGTCCTGCCTGCAGCAAGCCAGCCAGCAGCCCCCGCCCAGGCCTGTCGTGGGTTACCACGCAGCAGTACCCAGGTACTCAACAGGTTTGGGGGGTGGGTTTCCCTTTCCAATCCGCTCACTCCAAGCCTCCTTTTGCAGCTCCGAGGAAGGCAAACCCGGCGGTTGACGGGCAGCAGGCAGCCACGCTTGCTGTGCACACGGCGCCTCAGCTCAGCGCCCTTTCAAAACCGGAAAAGCTGGGGGAGCGCGTCCCTTTCGTCCACCCGGTCACGCCAGCGCGG
>NW_010229746.1:348-1685 GCF_000690775.1 Eurypyga helias | reverse complement strand
CCAGGGGCAGCACCTCCTCCCGGGGCCGGCGCCACGGCACAGCGGGTTCCCACCCCCTTCCCGACCCCAGTTTCGGTCACCCAAAACAAGGACTTTTCAAGGTTGAAAGAACTGGCCTCATCCAGCTCCCAACGGCCGGCCAGGGCTCCCGCGGTCAAACCGGCGGAGTGAGAAAGCGGCTCCGGAGCACCCACCTCTGCAAGGGGTACGGCATCGCTGCTGGAAGCGCACAGACGGCCCTAAAAGTAGCACTAAAATACTATTTCAGTGGAGAGCGCTCACCAAGAACGCTGTCAGCAGCATAAACTACTCAAGAGGGGGTGCGTGCGCATGGAAAAAAAGCTGTGTTTCTCTGGCTGAGCAGGTACTGGCCATGCCCTGTGGAACAGCAGGAAGATCGGAGGTCTGGAACATCTCTCAAAGTAACTTTTTCTCCACGTTTTCAAGTGTTTTTTTGTCCCTGCTTTGTCTTAACTACTTACACTGAAGGCTTGGTATCAACAGGTTGTGTCCAAGAGACCATTGCTGCCACTCCATCAGTGCCACCCAAATTCCTTCAGCTCCAAGGCATACATACCCCTTCTGCCCCACCTTACACAGAGGTTTTTCTTTTTGATCATGCTCAAGCTGCCATCCTACTGAACTGCTAGAGAACGAGACAACAAAACTGCTGTAGTCAGCTCGCTTGTTCAAAAACTCATTTGCAGTGAAATCATTAACCACACACAAGTTTACTTCTTGAAAGTTTGAGAACTTAGATTTACTTGAGATTACAGGAATTGTTTTACTACCCCTCTTAAAAGGAATGGCCCCAGGGAACAGCATCCTTCCCGTCCTATGCCACACACTGGGACAGCAAACTGTATTTTAATTTCAAGCATACAGGAGACACTGGAGTTGAAAATAATAAGCACGAGTCTGAGATCATTTCCAGTATCTGCTCTCAAACTTTTTGGTTACAAAACCACTGAGAAACTATTTCTATGAAATGATGGATTACTGTCAATAAAGGGAGAAATTTAGGTTTAACCTGCTCTTCAATATAAACATTTTTTTCTGTTGGCTTATTTTTTTAATCAACAGAACTCTCTAGGAAATCTGTACTATTTTTTAGGCCCTGCAATAAATCTTGAGTGTTTGCACGTTCCTTTTTGTAACCCAAATACCACAGAGCTGAGCAGCAGTAGTTGACTTGCAGAGCAAGAGCTCCACCGTCAGGCCACTCACCCAAAGCAGAGAGTAACAGCCAAGTCCTTTGTGTCTTGAGCAGGCTGTTGGTGGATCACAACACAGGTTACAGCTGCGGTCCACGTCCTGTCCCCAAGGGAGAGCTTTGG
>NW_010229746.1:0-317 GCF_000690775.1 Eurypyga helias | reverse complement strand
CTGGCGTGAAAATGCTCCAGCCACAGCCAGCTGTGAAGGGACATTACCTGTCTGTCCCTGCAAAACTGGAAGGAACTGGGGTTCCCGACCTGCACCCCTTGGATGGAGAACACAGCCCTCCCCGACTGCCAGCTAAGAGCCAAACGCAGGACGTTTTAGAAAGGCCGGAGCGTATTTATTGATAAATGGATGTGAGAATAGAGCACCAGGCAGGAGGCTGGCGGTGAGTCCCTTCCCACGCCTCGGCGGGCACGCCCACCCCCCTGCCGCATTCAGTCCCTGCATCCCTCACGCCTTCTTCCTTCTGCCACCGCCAC